>NC_087218.1:12295000-12352500 GCF_015104395.2 Macrobrachium nipponense
TATCACACACTGGAAAATGTGACAGTAATTATAAGTAAATATTTTTCACAATGTTAATGTCCTATATACTTTTCATTATGATTTTGGTGCAAACCACCTATTTTTGTTTCCCATTTATGTACATATAGCCATCGTTTATACAGGGACCAGATGAAACTTAAGGTTTTGGGTAGGGAACAAAAGACAAGGAGTATACAGTGAGACAAAGAGAACGAAAACACACACACACACACACACACACCAAAGCAAGAACAATACATAGTCCATGTGTTCAATCTATTATGGTAAGAAAAAAAAAATTGAATAAATAGCAAGAAAATGTGACAATGATACCAGTAGTTATAAGGATATATCCTATATATATACTTACCTAACCCACCCCTCAAAGCATTTTTTCACAATACCTTTGATGGATTTTGAATCAATTAATGCTTATTTGACTGAAATTAAACCCATTTAATTAAATATACATATTAAATAATGTTAACTAATAACAATTCAATAGTATGGTCACAAAAGCTTGAATATTAAGTTTCAAGAATCATCAAATCACGCTGAATAACAATAAAAGAATGAGAAAATTAACGTTTTTATGGTCTAAACAAAGTGGAACCCCATAACATGAAAGTCATTATCATGGAAAAGGTCTGATAAAAAAATGTTTATCCTTACCAGACTTAACAATACCTTACATAGGTAGCCAAACGTGTGCAAAAGAAAAAAAATTAACTTACAGTACCGGTGGAAATAAGTTTAAAATGAAGAGAACAATATTTCTAACATCTCTCAACATATATCTCCATACATCAGATAACATCCATTTGGCCAAAGTGCCATGATATGATTATATAACTTTTTCAAATTATTATTTTGAATTTTCCACCCCAAGAGAGATAAACGGTTGCATTTCTGACTTCACTAAGCCATCAAATTAATCCTACACCAAAATAAATGAGAGGATAGTATCATAGTAGACTGCTGCTACTGCTGAAACAAGGTATTCTGTCTCCCAAACTTAATGTCCTAATTGTATGTAGCACTGATGTTTATGTATGTAGCACTAATGTTTAAGTTCAGAAACTGCCAAATGCCCTACCCTAAGGGACAGGCAGTGTCTTGTGTCCTAGATTAGGTTAGGCAGGGTGCAACTTGCAAAACTGGTGTTTAATAGGTACCCTGTAGGATAAAAATCCCCAGCCCCTGGATAGGATCTGGCATTCTCGGCTATGTTGGGATGCAACTCTTCACTAATGCAGAGATTCGCCACAGGTCAGGCCTGTTACAAGCATCCTAGCTTAGGTCAAGGTAGGTTCGAATTTATAACCAAATACACTAAGATTTCTTCAGCCTTTTATCTGATGGGGGATTTTTTTTTTTTTTTTTTTTTTGGTGTTTATAATTAACTACATACTGGACTGCACTGGAATAAAGAATTTGGGCAAAATGCCAAACAAAGGTACCTTATTCTACTATTCCATCTGGTGCAATTCACTTTTTTGTATTTTTCTTCCTTTCCAGGCGAAGAAAAAAAAATTCCTATTGTCTACTCCTATGAATATATTTTGCAATAACAATAATGGTCAAGAATGTAAACGACAAAAGACGGGCAATCTGAGAAATAAATGGCTCATCTTTGTTTTGATAGCAACACTGTGTTACATGAAAAACTCAAACCTCAGTGGTGTTGCAGTTCACCAGAGGTCTTCGCTATCAAGACCTGCATGCCTTAACATATATAGGCTACTCAGAGACAGGTGTAGCCTATGGATAAAATTGGATTTGGGCGATTTACAGCCAAGTTTCAGTTTGAGGGGGTTACAATATATCTAATGTGTAAATTTGTTTTTGACTTAATAATTGCTAAAAGCCAGAGATGTTTATGCGAGGGTGTATACATTTCTGAATAAAAGTGTATACATTTCTGAATAAAACTGGTTACATAACTGAAATCGTTACTAGGTCTAAGCAGCCGGGGGTTACTTCTCCCATATATTCCCTAAAAGTTAGGTAAGTATGAGGCAACTCAAAAACAGTGAAAATGACAAGAAAATATCTAATTAATGGCTACTTCCTGAACCATATTCTTTCGCATAAAACTGGAAAAATCTATTTTCTAACTTCCCAAAAATGTAATTTTCGGGAAATTTTCTTCATCCCGGTGGCTTTGCGCGGGAAGAATGCATACATAGCTACATTCCAATCCAAAACCGACAATGACACAATTCAAATCAGTGTAATAAAAACAAGACTAAATAGTTCTACGGTATTAGCACTCCACGTTATACGAGTCGATTTACGAATTAATCCTTTAAATACACTTAAAACAATGACAGCTGTAAATGAGGCCTATAATGTATGGGCTACATAATCACCCACTGAAAACTTGCAACTGCTTGGTGGGTATAAACTTCCAACCGATGAGTTTATTTGCGATATAGAAATGAAAGTCTATTAGCATATCGACTATTCCTTGAAATACAGAAATATCAATTTATGGCAGAAAAAATTCGACACTCGTGACAAGATGAGAATTATTCAATACCATTATTGAATGTTCGACGTCACAAGATAACGAGAACACTCGACAACCAAACAAGCAACATTGCTACATAACAAGCCGTGTCGGTAAAACAGACCTATCCATACCTCTGTCCCGAAAATTAATAATTAAAGATGAAATCTGCATAGAAAATGAATCCATTATCATTTAGCAGAAGTCTTGCAACAACACCGTTTTCTTTGAATTGGGTTGTACGTATAAGATAGTCAACATACCTCTCCGTCTGAAAACTGTATCTAAAATTCTCTTTCTTTCAAGTCCTCCACAACAATAATGTTATTAAACAATGATTAAGCTCCAGAAGGTAAAGAAAATTAAACGGACATTCCTTATAAGACAGAAAGGGTGAAGGTGAACATCATTTACCTAAATATCTTTATTTGCTCTGCCTAATGTTTTTCCCGCCAACAATACAATTTGAAAATGACATCTATTGCTATACTATGCAGAATATCATTATCGCTAGACAAAGTGTAATCTACACATTGGACTGAAAAGAAGTATGTCTATACTAGAGCCAATCTGAATTTATTCCTACCATTGAATTGAATATAGAATTTAGGCCAAACATTGGATCCTATGAGCACCGTCTAGGTACGAGGAAGACAGGAGTTGACAGTGAAGGGAACGGAGGAGGTTGCCGCTTGGGGCCGAAGAGACGCTGCAAAGAACCTTTAGGAATGCCTGCAGTGCGTAGCATGAGGTGCACTGACGGCACTAACCAACCCGCCCCCCCCCCCCCCCTACGGAATTAATTCCTATCATGTAAAGGACGACAGCCGAACTGTCATGATAGGTGCTACACCACAAGAAAGGTCACCAGCTCTAACTTACAGTAGCCAAAGCCTCCATTGCTTATTTATGCTTATTTGCCTGTGCTATTAGTTACAACCATCAACAAATTTAAAGAAAACTTGAAGCTGATGTGTTTCAAGACTCAAATGCCATTAGAGGGGCCAAAATTTTCATGAGTTACATTACAAGTAGGCCTAGTATAAGGAAGCAACAAGGCGCGTTAAGTTAGGTGATCTTCATTAATTTCAACCAGAAAAGTTGGCATAAGTCCAAATTTAGATTATTCTAGGTCATTTTGGATTATCAACCTTAATGGTCAACTAATATTCCCTAAAATATTATGAACACATTAATATTTAGGTCATGGAAGCCCTGTTGCCTCCTTCCATAGTCACAGGTAAGTCGTTTAGTTATTTTTTTTTTACCTTAAATCCACGATTTTCCTAGTGAGATACTCAGCTGCAGATCTGCTGGCACTTACTTATATTTTCATTACACTGTGAAAATAAAGTAACGTAAGGAAACACACTAAAAAGAATACTACTTTCAGACGTTAAGTGAAACACGTTGGGTTTGGTTTGCGCGCCGGGCGCGGAAGGAAGGAGAGCAGTAGGTCCGTTTTCTTCAATGTAAAATTATTGTGAAACGAAATGTTCAAAATCGTTCAAAATACTAACATTTCACTAAGTTTTTCGCAGAGGTGAAAGATTTCTGTATAACTGTTATCTGCTTCAGTGTAGACATAAAGATAATTATTTCTAATTCAAATAAACTGTTTGCTTTTACCAAATAAATTTGTCTCTATAGAAAGAACCTTACTCATAACTGGCCTAAATCGTGAATTATGAATATATAGGCTCTGCTATGGATATGCCAACAGCTGGTAACTTACTGCAGTTATGGTAAAAACAGCAAATGTTTACGTATAGGTAGTACGTACATGAATTTTAGAGACGGAAATTTATGACGTAAGTGTTAGAATATTTATTGTTTAAATATGTATGGTTGGATGTATTAATGGGTCTAAGGCAAGGGCACCTCAAGACTATAGCTGTGTAAAATCGATATGGATTGGGTAATGAGTCATGCATATCGTATCGAATGACTCATGTTTGTAGATGATACAGCACTGGGATATTGAGGAATAATGTGAAAACCGGTAAAAAAAATTTTGAGTGTTTGCAAGAGGAGAGAGATTAAAGTAAGTGCATGCAACAGGACAGCTATGATTACAATTAAAAACCAGGAAGATGGAACAATGACTGTTGATATGGATGGAGGATGAGTGGAACCAATTTGTACCTACTTATTGGTACGTGGGAGCAAATGTAACTGATCATGTGCCGAATGTGAAAAGTGAATAAGAGAATAAGTCAATAAGTAGGGTAGCAGAGTACGTGTACAAAAGATCTGCTGCATTTACTTGAGGTAAGGAACTCCCTGATCTGTACCTCCCAAAAAGCATCACGAGTGAACTAACAGAGACCACAGCAACTTGGCAAACGGTCACTCTTCTGGAACAAAAAGTTGCACCCTCTCAACTTCTCAAGCCCACACAGTGAACAGCACAGGCAAAAGGTGGAAAGATCAAAGGTATCTACCTAGAGCAAGACTGCTTGTATTGCACAGGCTCTGGAGAGAATGTGTAACCACCAAGCAACAAGGGGGTGCTGATTTCGCTCTATGCTCTCCCGAACAGGCAAGCATGAGGAAGAATCGCTCTTGTTGTTTGACCTTACAAAATCTGGAGACCAAGCACATGTAGAACAAAAAGGTTGTGCGTGCCCAGCCCCCTGCAACTCTTCAGAGCCACAGGAAAGTGGATACCCGGGCTGCACACACACACCTCTTCCGTTCCCAGTACGATGAGTGATGAGCAGAACCATCCTAGTTTGAACCCAAAAGCTTACAGACCTGGATGGTGATGAAGACGATGATGAGGAGGAGGAATGGCGAAAATGCTTCTCTTCCCCTGGTACTTCTTTCTTGCCTTAAACTCTTAAGGACATGTTGTGGCTGGGGTGGGAGAAGTTGCAGCACTTGCCAGAGGGTTGGCTACAGGCAACGGTACTGCAACCAAAGGATTCCTTGCAATGGATGAGGCAGCCATGAAAAATGCAAAATCAGCAGCAGACACATCAACTGGCTTGTCCTTCCTCTTTTCCACTAGGGAGTTGAGAAAGGCAGTCAGCAATGGACTACCTGAATGTTAAGAATAGGCTAAATCTTTAGCAGATACTCATACGACAATATCTCCAGAGTACCAGCTTCCTTGCCTTCAAATATAACAAGTTAAAAAGAGTTATTCATATCATATTTGAGTAACTAACCCTCTTAGGAAGGGAAGCTCCAGGAGTAGGAAGATAAAATAAAGAGCTAGAAGGATTCGGCAGCATCACCACGGGAGTATTACCGGCAAACACTTGTTCTTTCTCTTCTCACCATATTTTTCCCATTGAGGAAAGGGTCAGGAGGCATAAACATTACTTGGAAAGGATTGTGCACATTCCTTACCCCTTCAGTAGGAACAAAACTCTTGCAGGTCCACCAATAGTAGAGACAAAATGACCATGTGGTTCCCCACAGCCCACACAATGGCACATTAGATGGGCCTTTTTCCATTCTAGAGGAAAAACCAAGGCAAAGGGACACAAAAAAGCCATACATATGTATGGGGTACACCACAAAAAATCAAGAGAACGAGGGTAGCAAGCTACTCATCCATGATCTAAGATCCAAAGAGCACACACTTGAGTGGGTCCTCCTACGTCTGATAGCGGAAGAAAAAGAGAGTAGCGAGTTTGGGCAAGTGAGACCACCCTTCTCACCCTCCACCCGCACCCGGTAACTACCTTGTTACTAGGATGCAATGACTAAATCCAGCTCATGTTGAAGGATATTCATAATATAAAAAGCAATAGTTGTTAACCTGTAGGAACATATGAACAGCTAGGTGAAATGACAGCTCACCCACCTAAATATTCTTTCCATCATAATGTTTTACGAAGTATGTCATTCACTCAGTTCAAATTCAAGATCAGAAAATACACCTAGATTTTAGAATCTACGGCATGCCTTTCTGTATTTTTGTAGTACTTCTTTTTCCCAAATCCTGATTCTTATTTGAATAACTTCTCAGAATCCCATCAGTGCTTTACAGTTGCAGGTTCTTATCCCAAAGTCCTCTTCAGTTCCCCTCACTATTGACTGATAACTGACAAGACATTCCACATGGAACTTTTTAGATCAGGCTATGTTCCAAGACAGTTCTTCATTTTATACTCAGGCCATCAGCAGCATATTGATATGGGCACTGAAGATCATTACGATACAGTTAATTAACTTATGACTGTCAGAGGTATTCATAGTCATAATGAGGGGGTGTCAATGAAACCTTTCTGGACATCACACACAGGCAGTTCAAGGTTATCTGATAGAAAAGAAGAGAGAGACAACCACTGACAAAGAAAATAGTTTTTAATAGGTGTAACTATGGAATACTAAACCTCATGGCTTGTATAAGGTGAAAAGATCATTAGCTATGACAAAGCTGCAGACACGTGGTTTTGTTGGGAAGAAAGAAGCCCAGCTGATTGGATTGAGTGTTCTATTTACAAGATAAGACATAAAACCCAAAACTACTCAGAAAGTTCTCAGTGGTCCTGGGATAACAAATTAATAATTATTGTTCTAATAAGTACATATAATAATTAAGTCTGCACATTTTCCTGAAAAAGTAAAATATTGGAAATTTATTCGTCTCACTCACTTTACAACCTTGATTACAGCCATTCCACTAACACAATGCCACACTGTAGGGATAAAAGTAAGTCCACATTCTTTTACCAATACATATATTTAGAGATTTAAAAGCTCCAATGCAGATTCTGAGCATTTTTGAAAATGGACATGAAACAGTCAAGGAAATGATACCCATGTAATAACATCTGCAGTCAATGCCTCAGCACCTGAATGATTTAGGAATGTTTCTATCTGAAGTCCTTTTCCTTTTGGTTTTTATAAACTTTACATCAGCTCATCATATCTCAAGTGTAATTTTTGAAAGAAACTATCCTCATATTTTACAAAAGCAACAAAATCATAAGCTTATGTGCATATTCCTAATAGTTTGTATACCTCTAGAAAGTACATTTCAGAGAAAATATAAAACCTAAATTTTAGCTAAGTATTTTAACTAGTTTGTGCTTTCTTTTTTTGTAAACAATCAATAACAAATTTCTAACAGTTATCTTATGTCCAGCACTTCCTATATATAGGTAAACACCAAATTTTCTATTTTAGTCCAGTTGAAAAGAATCTACAACAATGGACGGACATCTTTTCAATAAGAAACTAACAAATTATGGTAATTGACTTTATTACTGGATGCTAAAAGAAAAATTGTAATTGCAAGATTGTTATTCATGATAAAATTACATTTGTGCTAAATCCAGGGCAAACTTACTTAAGTAATGTGACCTCTCAGGAAACTGCTCTGAAGTTAAAATAAAAAATTAGTGTGACGATATATTCACATCTGTTACTTCTGAGAATGTGTCCTCTGACATGTAGACTAATTGAAAAAAGAAATATTTCTCTATTTATGCATTTACTGAATGTCTAGCATACCAAAATAAACAGTATATACAGACACTACCCTTACAAATGAGAAATGAGTTAGGTTCTGGACGGCTGTTTGTATGTTGAATTGTTTACAATTTGGTTACTGTACTACTCTTCATGCCTATTTACGTACATTATGATATAAAATCAATACCTACTGTATGCTATTTCATCCTAAAACACAATACACTGTACATACATTAATGTGTACAGAATAGGCACACAAAACCAATTTTGAACTTACAGGTGGCAAAGGCGAGCGCTCTGAACGCAATTTTAATTTGCGATCCTGTTTGTTTGTATCTCTGAAGTTTGTAAGTGAAATGTTTGTAAGTAGGGTGGTGTCTGCACCTTCATTTTCAAATAAGTTTAATCAACAATCACTTGGCTGGTCACATAATAATATGCTATATTCAATGTTCTCAAAGAAGGTTACAAAGTATAAATTCATTTAAAGCAAACAGACTATACATACACATTAATGAAAAGCCCTCTAGTTTACTTGAATTATATCAAGAATTGGATTATGCTAGAAAAGTTCTATACGTACTTTGATTTACAAGTATTTTACATCATGACAATAGCTTTGTAGTCAAACAGATGAAAAATATTTTCCATACTAAGGAGTTACTTAAAAGCAAAAAAAATTAGGATAATAACATAATTAGTGGTAAACATTTTTTAAAACTACAGTTTACTTTTTCTTAAAAATGTGGTAAGTACTTGAAGCTGAATTGTTACTTGAGAAACACCAAATTCTTGGGTTAATGCAACATGTTTCAAGAAATTTTATTTGTTGCTCAAAAATATATCTTTGGCCAGCAATTCACTCGGCATATGTATGTGTGCAAACATATTACTGTACAACAACAGCCACAATTATTCACAAATTTTATCACTGTTTTGCACTATCAGCTAATCCAGAAAAATTCTCATTTAGAGGAAGCCTTAAAAGGAGCATATAGAACATGTTCCCATAACAGCTGCAAACTACATACCAAAAAACTGCTTCATGCATGATAATTTTATATAGCATTCTGCCATAACTATATATAATACATAAGGACAACACAAATGTACAGAAAGATGGTTTATTTTAAGAGATATGAAATAACAATCTCTTTATTCTTCAGGATTCTTTATACCGTTGCTCACTACAGGCTCCTGTTTCTTGGCCCCTATGGTTGAGTAGACAGCATCCAGGTAGACCCATGCAATTTCACCTATCACTGAACGATCTGGGATGCTAGCAGCCATTCCATACATAGCAGCCTATAGAAAAAGATCAAACTACTTGAAACACTTAAAATTTAGTGTTTTAGGTATATAAAAAAAAAAGTCTCTTCACCCTTTTAGGCACAAACAATTTGCATCAAATGACAAAATTTAGCATTTTATAGAAAAAAATGTCTATTCACCCTTCTAGGCACAAACAGTTTGCATCAAATGACAAAAGAGTTCCACGATCAAAATTAGAGAAGGGAATCTTGCAAAGGGTATCAGAACTATTAAAAAAGAAGAGTGGTCTTTACTGAACAAGTTTCAATAAATTATTCATCAAATTGTGCTTATTAGATAGTTGTGTACCTACTAATCACCGATGTCCCTTCAGTATGAATACTGTATTCCAATTCCTGACATGCTACTTCTTTTTTTATAAGATTGCATTCCAATAACAAATTAAATTTTTTTTAAAAAGTTATCTCTCAAATAAAATCTAAGCTACATAGCAAGAGTTACCGCAACATTCATCTTAAGGAAGTACCACTTACAACCTTGAAAGTGCACTACAGGTACTGTACTTACAAAACATGTTTTGACAAAGGAAAAATCTATTTTTGGTAACTGCTGAGAGTCTTAAATGGCATCACTCACATGGTTACCCAGGTGTCACTATCCATTTTATAATTCCAGAAGTTAGGCTGAAAATGAAATTTTCCTTTCTACTCCAAAAACAAAAATTATCTACATACAACAAAAACACCAATGACTTATGATTTTCAATAAAAAACCCAATACTGTATGCAATTTGAAAAAATTTAAAAGTTGACAGTAAACCTAAAAGCATGATAACTGGATAATCGCTGTAGGCAAGGGAAAGAGCCCTTTTTCCACGAGTCCATTTACACACTATCGCAATGTCTATCACAGGCATTATACTGGCTAAGACCAACCATGAGAGAATTCTGTTATTTGTTGGTCTGTCTTATGGAGCCCTGGGGGAACCATAAGAGTAACTCCATGAGGACAAACAGTGGCTACACTACCAAAATAAAGGTTGTGTGTGCCTTCTATACTTTACTTATCATCCATTCTCTTTGGTCTCTCTATCAATCTGGAGAGGTGATTCAATAAACCTTCTATCAATCTGGAAAGGTGATTTAATAAACCTATTTTATTATATTAAAAATTATTAATAACAATAATTATTATAATTACTAATACGTATTAATTCCTGTACTAATTATAGCAGATGACTATGTGAATATTGAAAATACAATACAGTCAACCACTAAAACACAGTAGAACACATCTTCAATTAACATTTCTAGCATAAAACACAAGACTCACAAACTGCAAACCAAAACTTGATCTCCTATATAAAATTGGTAGCTCATAACTTACACTTTCACCTTCCACCTTTGGTGGAGACTCAATCAAATCCTGTGTAATTTCCTTCATGTCACTTATGAATTTATCAGCAATTCCAGGCTGTGTGTGCAAAACAGTGACTGCTATGTGGACACTGAAAATAGAAAAAATTCAGCACACGAAACACAACAAGAAACAGTCACTGACAGGAGAAGAGAAAATTACCCTTGCCACAATTACATGACCATAAAACAATGAGAATGAGTTTTTACCATGATATATGATAAAACTAATCTTTGAAAATGGAATATCAGTCTTTATAAAAAATAGCAGTGAATAATTAAGTATATACATTATTTATTATCATAACTTAAAATTCTGGATACTAGATCTCAATCTAAACTACACAAAATGCAAGCCAAGAGAAAAGATAAGCTTTTCAATGGCTGGCTTACATCTCAAGATTCCAACAACTAAATATAGCCTAGCTTTTTCATAAGTTGTCAAGCCATAGATACCCAAGTTTGGAATTAATACATATTCTATTAGTAAATTAGGGACAAAAAAAATAAAAGCTTGACTGTAAATGGTTGTTAAATGGCAGCATTGTAATTTTAGAGTGTCCTGAGTATTAGTTTACATAAAAAATTTTTAAGCATTAACAAAGTCAGCCATTATTTTTAGCCAGGAGTTCATTTGCAGGACCCTGACTAAGCTAAAAATTGTATATACCTAACTTATGCATACCCTACAAACATTACATACTACAAATAGTTTCTAAATTACAATTTAAATGTTATGTAAATACAATTGCCATTTACATATAAGAGTTTTGTTCAAGGATTACTGTACTACAAAATATATATATTATATAAAAAAGACTTTGTCCGTTCAGCATTTACTCAACCATTGTACAGTAGTAGTTCTTACTGTGTGACAAGACTCCTTAGCAGTGATCGTGTAAGCAATCACAAAACAACAAGGTAACATCTACTTTTACTCAAGACTTACAATCTGCCTTATTTTACATACATCAAAGATCTGAAAGACCAATTTGCGTAGATTTCCTGCCATAATTGATTGATGCACAGCAAACTCAATTTTTGCATTTTGGAACTTCCTGGTTTTTTCTCTATGTTTTTCATGAGAATGTACGTACTCCCAACTCATGTTCAATGCTAATGATAAAATGATGGCCTGCTGTATTATCTAAAACTTCCAGAGATCTACTCCTTTACCATTTTTGTTTCTTAATATGCTCTCTAATGCTTCATATGTATAAAAATACCACTTCAACATCTACAAAAAGCCTGGATTAGGTCCTTCCTTATACCTGCCTGTACTCTATTCCTATTTCTAATGAGATTATAGTAAGAACACTTACAGATGTAACTACACCTACAGAAGTTAAGACAAATAAAAATATAAAAGACATTCATTTTACAAATAATATAAATTGTAATACATACCTAGCTGGATACTGTAAAGAATTCAGATTCCATCCTCTTTTGTTCATGGCATCAGCAAGTGTGTATATACTAAACTTTTCAGATCCAAAAGAAACCACTGAAACTTCAGGGTTTCCATAAACAAAAATCCCTGGAATGTTACTGCACCTACAGAATAAGAAGAATATGATGTTTACACATTGCAATCTCTTCACTTATATCAGGATTAAATACTCCTGGGGTGATGGACATAGTATGACATGAACAGTTCTGTGATCCATAAAAATTAAAAACTTGCATCCATTAAAAGAATTCATGAAATATTTTAAGATATTACATAAGTTTTGTCTAACTCTCATTTAATTTTCAAAACACTCACTCCTTCGATATCCTCTGAGCAGTTTCCACAATTTTGCGGGTAAGTTCAACATAACCGCTAAGACCATGATAAACCATAGCTGCCCAGCATGATGCAATGATACCTAAACAAAAAAACAAAATATCCATCATAAATATATGTACATTTTATTGCTTCCTATTATGTGAGCAACCATAAGTCAAAGGTTTTGAATACAAAGATACTACAAGATATTTATATTGTCAATTTTCCACACCTTTCCTAACACCACCAAAATCACGGTGTATTAGATGACTATAACAAATGCAAGAACAGGGTAATTTGTTACAATCCAATTCAACATGTTTAACATGATAGTATTGTTATTTTACAATAAAGTTTTGTACATACTTACCTGGCAGACATATACTTAGCTTACGTCTCTGACGTCACGACAGAATTCAAAACTCGCGGCAAACGCGACAGGTAGGTCAGGTGATCTACCTTACCCGCCACTGGGTGGCGGGTGTAAGAACCAATGCCCCTTTCTTGTCAGATTTTTTCTCTTACACCTGTCTCCTGAGGGGAGGCTGGGCGGGCCATCAATCGTATATGTCTGCCAGGTAAGTATGTACAAAACTTTATTGTAAAATAACAATATCATTTTTGTACATGAACTTTCCTGTCAGACATATACTTGGCTGATTGACACCCTTGGTGGAGGGTAAGAGACAGAAAATAACAAAGAAAAGGTAAAACAACACCTGTTGTAGGGTATAAATAACCTTGGTTCTTACCTGTTTAGGCTGAAGACTTCATAGGTACTGTCTATTAGTCTGCATAGCCATAAGAGCTACAGCGAGGGCGTGACCTACAGCTGAAAAGACTCTTTGGGTCTACTAAAGGGATTTGATATCCGCTTACTTAGTAGAATCCAAGTCGGATCATGTCAACAGGGGTTCGCCCTCTTCTATGACAAAACCTGTCCACCACCAACGCAGGGAGCTTCAAACCAAATCCGATCACCTAACCAAACTAAAGTTATTAGTACTATGAATAGAAAAAGATGCCTACCTGCATCATTTTTCATACAACCATATGAACACAATACCAAAAACAGGGGGAAAAAACTACAAAGGATATGTTCCAGCTCCCAGCCCCAGCACTGAATCCGCCGATACGTACGGGCCTAATGCGAAACACTCGTCATACATAATCCTGACGTCTTTAAGGTAGTGGTTGGCGAATACTGAATTACATCTCCAGAATGTAGTTTTCATCAAATTCTGAAGAGACATATTCTTATTAAAGGCCAAGGAAGTGGCAATGGCTCTCACCTAATGAGCCTTAACTTTTAGGAGCTTGAAATGTTCTTCATTACAAGATCTATGTGCTTCTTTCACTAGACTTCTAATGAAGAAAGACAGCGCATTTTTAGACAATGGTCTACTGGGGTCCTTTACAGAGCACCATAGTCTGTCCTCAATGCCCTTAAGGGTTTTCATCTTCTGAAGGTAGTATTTTAAACTCCTAACAGGGCAAAGAGCCCTTTCGGGTTCTTCCCCTACTAGGGCAGATAATCCACGAACCTCAAAGCTCCTTGGCCAAGGATTTGAGGGGTTCTCATTCTTTGCTAAAAACGAAGGAAGGAAGGAACAAATCACGGAATCTCCTTTGAAACCTACCCTTCCTTCTAGGGCATGAAGCTCACTAACCCTTTTAGCAGATGCCAAAGCCATGAGAAACAGAGCCTTCCTCGTAAGATCTTTGAAGGAGGCTAACTGGGGTGGCTCGAACCTCGAGGACCTTAGGAAACGAAGAACCACATCCAGATTCCAACTTGGAACTTCGGTTGAAGCTTTCTTGGAAGTTTCAAAAGATCTTAATAGATCATGCAGATCTTTGTTATCCGAAAGATCTAAGTTCCTATGTCTGAACACTGCAGCCAGCATGCTCCGATAGCCCTTGATGGTAGAGACTGCCAAACCGCATTTTTCTCTGAGGAAAACGAGGAAGTCTGCGATCTGAGTCACAGAGGTACTGGAAGAGGAAAACTTCTGGTTTCTGCACCACCGGCGAAAGACATCCCACTTCGACTGGTAGACTTTAAGGGTCGAAGGCCTTCTAGCTGAGGTGATAGCCTTAGCAGCCTTTGTCAAAAACCGCTTCGCTCTGACAAGACTTTTGACAGTTGAAAGCCAGTCAGATTGAGAGCGGGGAGGTTTTTGTGATGCCTGTCGAAGTGGGGTTGTCTGAGCAAATCTACTCTTTGTGGAAGTGCTCTTGGAAAGTCCACCAACCATTCCAGTACCTCTGTGAACCAATCTTGGGCGGGCCAGAACGGAGCTACTAGCGTCATTCTTGTCATCTCCGAGATCGCAAATTTCTTGAGGGTTTGTCCCTGTACCTTGAAGGGGGGAAAGGCGTAGACATCTAGTCCTGTCCAGTCTAGGAGAAACGCATCCACTGTTACTGCCCCTGGGTCTGAGATTGGGGAGCAGTAAAGTTCTATCCTTGCATTCCTTGCTGTTGCAAAGAGGTCGATGTGAGGTCTGCCCCATCTTCTCCACAGGTCTTGGCATACTTCTGAGTGGAGGGTCCACTCTGAAGGCAGGAGTTGATTCTTCCTGCTCAAGAGATCGGCCGATGTTCCTTTCTCCCTGTACGAATCTGGTGAGGAGACTGATCTTCCTTGCTTGAGACCACAGCAGAAGGTCCCTTGCTGTTTCGTACAGGGAGAAGGAGTGCGTCCCCCCCTGTTTTTTGATGTATGCCAAGGCTGTGGTGTTGTCCGAATTGACCTGAACTATAGCATTTTGGACGTGGGGCTCGAAGGCTTTTAATGCCATCCAAACTGCCATCAACTCTTTCTTGTTGATGTGCCAGGACACCTGTTCCCCCTTCCAGGTGCCTGACACTTCTCTTGTCCCGAGCGTCGCTCCCCAACCTGCTTCCGACGCGTCGGAAAACAACACATGGTTGGGGTTCGGCATGTGCAGAGACATTCCTTCCACAAATCGGAGTGGGTCCGCCCACCACCGAAGGTCCCTCTTGATTCCCCTTGAGATCTTGAAGGAGAACCCCAAGCTTGTGTTGTTTTCCGACACGTCGGAAGCAGGTTGGGGAGCGACGCTCGGGACAAGAGAAGTGTCAGGCACCTGGAAGGGGGAACACTCTAGGGAGAGAGGCCTCCAGTTCTGGTAAAGGAAGAACTGTAGAGGCCTGAGATGCAACCTTCCTAGAGAAACGAATTGCTCCAGCGAGGAGAGTGGCTCCAGCGAGGAGAGTGTCCCCAGCAGACTCATCCACTCCCTCGCTGTGCATGCATCTTTCTCTAGGAAGGTCGTTAGTTTCTCGTGGCAACGAGCTATCCTCTCTGGCGACGGAAAAGCCCGAAAAGCCAGAGAAACTATCCGAATCCCCAGATAGATCCGCTCTTGACTGGGGATTAATTGAGACTTCTGGAAGTTCACCAGAAGCCCCAGAGAACTTGCCAATGTAAGGGTCATTTGTAGGTCCTCCAGACATCTTTCTTGTGATTCTGCTCTGATTAGCTAGTCGTCGAGGTAGAGTGACACCCTCACTCCCTCCAAATGTAGCCGAAGCGCCACGTATTTCATTAACCCCGTGAACACTTGGGGTGCAGTCGACAGGCCGAAGCACAAGGCCTTGAATTGGAAGATCTTTCCTCCCATCATGAATCTCAGAAACTTCCGTGAAGAGGGATGGATCGGCACATGAAAGTAAGCGTCCTGAAGATCTAGTGACACCATCCAGTCCCCTGGACGAAGAGCCGCGAACACTGAGGAAGTCGTCTCCATGGCGAACTTCCTCTTTTCCACAAAGACGTTCAGGGCGCTTACATCCAAAACCGGTCTCCATCCTCCTGAGTTCTTCGGAACTAGGAACAGTCTGTTGTAAAAACCCGCAGAGCGGGGATCTTTCACTAGTTCTATAGCCTCCTTCTCTAGCATCAGATCTACTGCTAGAGAAAGGGCTTGATTCATGATGGGGTCCTTGTACCTGGCCACCAACTCCCTCGGAGTCGTCGTCAATGGTGGCCTTGATGAGAAGGGAATGAGGTATCCTTTGCTGACAATCGATAGGGACCAATTGTCTGCCCCTTTGTGGGCCCAGACGTCGGCAAATTTCAGTAGTCTGGCACCCACTGATGTCTGGAGTCCTTGAGCGCTATTTCTTCCCTCTGACTGACCTAGAGAGGGGTTTACCTCTCTTAAAAGGTCTAGTTCTATAGTTGAAGAAACTCTGGCAGAGGGGCCTCCTCGAAAGGGCTCCTGCCTCAGTGGAGTCTCTTTCTTGGTTTTGGGTTGGAAAAC
The DNA here is from genome assembly GCF_015104395.2 of Macrobrachium nipponense. Classification (NCBI taxonomy): domain Eukaryota; kingdom Metazoa; phylum Arthropoda; class Malacostraca; order Decapoda; family Palaemonidae; genus Macrobrachium; species Macrobrachium nipponense. The sequence continues at coordinate 12,311,693 of NC_087218.1, forward strand.
AGAACGAGGTTTCCTGGCCAACTGGACTAACATGTCCTGAGTAGCCTTGGCTGAGAGGGCACTCGAGACATCCTGAATAATCTTCTTGGGAAAAAGAAGAGGTGAGAGTTGAGCATAAAGAAGGGAGGCTCTTTGCACATGAGAAACTGCCTTAGTCAGAAACGAACAGTATACTGACCTCTTCTTTATCACTCCCGCTCCAAAAAGTGAAGACTTCACTCGAGCCGTCTCTCACTGCTTTATCCATGCAAGTGAGGACGCTGTTAAGATCCTCAGGAGACAGGGAATCCGGGGTCTGAGTCTTCTTAGCCAGAACTCCTAAAGACCAATCAAGGAAGTTAAAAACTTCCAGGACTCGGAACATTCCCTTCAGTAGGTGGTCAAGTTTGTTCATCCCCCACGTAGTCTTGGCAGACAGGAGGGCGGATCGACGAGAGGAATCCACCAGTGAAGAGAAGTCCGAGTCCGCAGACGAAGGGAGAGCGAGGCCCAAGGGTTCCCCCGATTCTTACCAGAAACCTAATCTGCCAGTCAGCTTAGACGGAGGGAAAGAAAACACAGTCTTCCCTTTCTCTTCCTTAGCAAGGAGCCATTCCCCAAAACCTCTAAGCGCCTTTTTCATGGAAATTGTAGGCTTCATCCTTACACAAGATGAAACCTTCGAAGTCTTCGATGTGGAGAATAAAGAGAGAGGCGGAGGAGGAGCCACAGGAGAAAGGATATCTCCGAACTCTTGAAGGAGCAAATATGTTAACGGAGGAGTCTTTGGGTCCTTCTTCTTCCGAGGGATCCTGTTCTTCCTCAGCTGAAGAACCATCATGATCCTTAGAGGCGCGGCTATCCTTGGAAAAGTCTCTTGAAGAAGTTTGACGTCTGACTCTTGGAGACAAAACTTCTGGAACGTGCCTACTCGAAAAATCCTTCTTGTCCTGAGGAGGGCGTTTTCCAGTTTCTTGGAGCCTAACAGGGGCAAGGCGGCTCTCAGGAGCAGAGCGCCTGTTTGAAGAAAAACTTCTATCAGGCTCTTGGCGCCTGTCCAAAGGAGAGCGGCTACCTGGCGAACAGCGCCTGCCATGAGAGAAGCGTCTACCAGGCTCTTGGCGCCTGAACCGAGGAGAGAGGCTCTCTGGCGACGAGCGCCTACTAGGGGAGAAGCGTCTGCCAGGATCCCGGCGCCTGACTCGAGGAGAGCGATACTCAGGTGAAGAGCGCCTGCCAGGAGAAACGCGCCTAACAGGCTCTTGGCGCCTGCCAAGCAAAGAGCGCCTGTCCGATTTAGGGCGCTTGTCAACAGGAGAGTGGAGGCGAGACGAGGAGCGGCTACGAGGCGAGTAGCGCCTACTAGGCTCTTGGTGCCTGTCAAGGGGAGCGATCCTGTCTCGAGAAGAGCGTTTGTAGGGCAAAGATCGCCTACGAGACGCCTGATCCTCGTCCGAAGGAGAAACTAAGACATCATGCCTATCAGGCAACTGGCGCTTGGACGCAGACGGGATCTTGTCCGATGTAGAAAGTCTCCTGCGCGACTCCGAACGTCCAGGAGAGCGGGCCGCTTCCGTCGAATAAAGAGAGTCGGGAGAGGGGAGCCTGGACTTCTTTACAGGAAGCGAGACGTCCTTCTTACGACGAGAAGACACACAAAGAGAGCCAGCCAGAGCCGAAATCTGCGCCTGAAGACTAGCCAAAACCCTTGCTGGAGAATTCACAAAATCTTGAACAGGTGACGAAGCTCGATATCTGCTCGGAGAACGATACTCAAGGGATCTCTTCCGTTTCTTCGCTTCCACCTCAGGCTCTTCCAAAAAAACTTCAGGGCTGGAGGGAAGGGCGCAGGGAGCATGCCAGTCTCTCTTCGAAGGGCACGAGGCTTCCGAAGAGCTCCATCCTCGTTTAGGAGAGGGCGAAGGCGAAGACGAGAAGCACTGGCGCAAGACTTCTCTCTTGGCGCGATCCAAGGTAGCCTGGGAACGAGCAACAGGCGCTACCGAGGGGACGCCTGACCGGTGGGGGTTCTCCCTAACCTTCCTGCGGCTTTTGACTTTCCTCCTCCACTGGGACTGGGAGTCTAGAAGAGGTCTAGGCCTGGAAGCATTAGGGAGCCGATCAGACGCACCCTCCACTGCACTGGGATCACTGCACAAATCACTATTAGAATCACTCTTACCTTCTAAATGTTTAATTTTCATCTCCATGTTGCGAATGGTGGCTTTCATAGAGGCCACTTCCGAAGGCGCATCTTCGGCTTCGATGCAGGGAGCAGGAGCTGAAACTGGCAAAGGAGCTACGTCTAGAATGGGATTATCTACATCCAACTCGCTAATACGAGATCTACTACTGCTCCTAGAAGAAGCTTTCCTAACTTTATCCTTTTCAAGCTTCCTCAAATAGGAAGACAAAGACTTCCATTCATCCTCATTCAGCTTTTCACATTCAATACAAGGGTTATTAAAGGTGCATTCATTCCCTCTACACTTCATACATACTGTGTGAGGGTCTACCGCAGCTTTCGGTAGCCTCACCTTACACTCAGTCATACAACAAACTCTGAACATAGCAGTTTTCTTAGTATCAACATCAGACATCATGAATCCAAAGAAAAATCCAAAGAATAGTCAAATAACGGTCCACAAACCGCGAATGCCAGGCCAAAAGATCAGGTACTTCACCAAAAATCCATAGAAACAATCCAGGGCAAAAACGAGAAAAGAATCCAACTGTCAAGAGGTACCGACAACAGGTGTAGTCGACACCGACGACAGAAAAAATCTGACAAGAAAGGGGCATTGGTTCTTACACCCGCCACCCAGCGGCGGGTAAGGTAGATCACCTGACCTACCTGTCGCGTTTGCCGCGAGTTTTGAATTCTGTCGTGACGTCACAGACGTAAGCTAAGTATATGTCTGACAGGAAAGTTCATGTACAAAATTATAATTTTTGTTGAGGCATATTACATGAAGTCCAAAACCCAGACTTCTCTCCTAGAATAAAAAAGTATGGTATACAACTACCACCCAAAATGAATGCTTCACACTTTCTACCCCCAATATCACTAGTTATTCATAAAAACATAAGAATAGGAAATGCAGCACTGCTGAATAGCAAGAGGTGTTATGCACACAGTTACAGAGTATGTAAAGAAAATCTCTATGTACACTCAGTCTATACATGTAAAAAAATTAAAGTAAGCTGAGATCACTAGCCATAATTTACTTCATTTGCTAAAATTTACATAAATAATGAACTGACATTTTGCACTTGGCATTATTGTCAAAACATGTGAATCAATATTTTAGTGTGTAAACATACTACTTTTCTTCTCTTGTACAAAATGAATGAACCATATCCATGCAAACTTACCGCCTGAACGAGAACCTGCAATAGTAGCAGTTGCATATATACCACCAGGCCAGTCAGGAGTTACAAAGAACTGGTGATGACGAAACTTTGGATCACTGTATAAAATTACTGAAGTACCTTTGGGAGCATAACCATACTGAAAAATGAAATTGTAAATCATCCCTACTCTTCAACTGAAATTTCTCATAAGTAAAAAATCATGCACAATTATTAAAAGAATCATAATAATGAGCTGGTTCATGAGTAGAAAACATCAAGAAAACTCAGACTTTGTTCAAGGAACAATGTACATTAATATTATGTAAGACATACTGTATTCATGAGACTGCTACTATTCACTAATCCAATCAAAATACTAAAAAATTAAATAGTACTTTCATGCTGATATAGACAGTATAACAAATCTAGATGTTAAGGCAAATGCAAATCTTAGTACCTTTTCACCATGACTAAGTTTACTGCAATTGAATGCTTGGTAGCTTTTTTTTCTGTTTCCTGAATTCTGATCTGTGCTAATTTTATTATTATGATGGCATAATAAGCTGTGTAGCTTACCTGCATGAATATGCAAAACCTACACGCACATCCTCTTGCAAATGGTAGGCAATATAAATCGTCTATACATTACTGATATCCGATACTTGAAGGCAATATATATCATCTCTACATTAATGATATTAGATACTAGAATGTCAGTGTTATGCAACTACAACTGTTGTATTATTATTATTCTTATTATAAAGGATTATTATTATTATCCAGATCTCTGAGCCTGATAAAAGATCTTCCTGGGCTGTTGTAAAGCTGCATGGTTTACATAAGGTACTACATGAAAAAGGCTGTACTTGTTCAGCATTAATGCAACAATTATAACACTGAGCACACAATATATCAGATTTTGCAACAAAGTACCATTTCTTTTATTCAAAACAAGTCTCTCTCTAGTTTCATTGAAGCACTATTCAGGCAGGAGGGTGAGATTCTAATTATCCCATTGTATTATAAGCCAGTGGAGTACTATGAAAATACTTGAGGATTGTAAGAATTAAGATACTAAATCTCTAGTACCTTCTATGCTTGTGCAAGTGGACAGTCCATGCCTTGCATGAGGTAAGTGCTTTAGAACTTACAAAATAGAACAATAAACTTTTACTAGACAAATTTTCCAAAGACCAGTTACCTTGTGTGTGTCTGCTGATATGCTAGTGATGCCTTCCACTCTAAAATCAAAAGGTGCCAAAGGATAGCCTGCCTCTTCCATGAATGCAATGAGAAAGCCTCCAAGGCAAGCATCTACATGAACAGGAATGTCATACTGAACACCCAGGGATGCAATTTCTTCAATGGGATCAATAACACCATGAGGAAACTGAGGAGCAGAACCTGCAAGCTGACAGTTCAGAGTAAAACAAGATTATGTTTAGTGCACAAAACTTACTATATCTAGTAATGTTACTGTGTCTGATCAATGATGGCTGATGTAACAAACAGTAAAAGTAAATAACTCGGGACCTAAGAGATCAAGGAAGGCAATGTCAACATAACTTTGATACCTACACTTAAAACTTCACAAAATATATAACAGAAAATTATCATCACTGTATAACAATAAACAAAACACTCACCATGCAAGTTCTGGAACTTATCATTTTCTTCATAATTGAAATATCTACTTTCATGGTCACTGGATCAATAGGTACGTGTTTGATTGCCATTCCTAGTAACTGAGCAGCTAGAAAAAAAAATTGTCTTATTTGTTAATGTATTTCTTTAATACATATGTATTACTTATAGTTGAACCTTTCATTTGCCACAATATAGCTGTAACTTTTCAGACCCTCCTAACCTTTGAGTTGTGAGTGTAAGCTCAGGTTCCACAAATTTGAAAATGTCATCCACATGACTCATTTTATCAATTAAATGGTATAGGAGTTATGCATTAAATCCCATTTATATTGTGCTCAATGGCAGTCGGCTGGCAGTACTATACATGCATAGGTGGATCCTAGGGTCTCAAATAGCTAAACATACTATGTCTGTTTATTTACATCATACGATTAATGAGCTACAAGATATTGGTGGAGTTGGATGACAGAGACACTCATTTAAAGTACAGTAACAGTTTGCATGAAAAAACCTTTGACAAAAATTGAACGTTTCACAAAAGGCACTTTCATAACTGGCCAGAATCTTGAAGTGGAAAGGATTGAGCAACTAAAAAGTCCCAGAATTGGATGATTCAGATCAGTTGGATCAATACAAACATGCAAGTTTCTTCAATTGATCTTCAGTATTAAAACCTATCTCTTCTGTATACTCTCAAGTTACTATGCCCTTATTTTGTTTCAGATCCATTAGAGGATGACAAATGTTACAGTCTATACTGTTAAGGGTAAAGCCAATAAAAACTAATGTAGCAGAGGGGATTCCACATCCAAGAGCACAACATAAATAAAAGCAATAATCCCAGAAAATCTAGGATACAAATAACCTAATGATGGAGGTAGTAGGTTGGCCAAGATACAGCCACCCATTGAGATACTACCACTAGAGATTGAGGTCCCTTCCCAGGCTAGTCAATACAGACTGCTATTGAGTCCCTCTCTAATCACAGACTTTTTCTACTCAAACAGGCTTTTTATTTATAAAAAAAAATCAATTTTAGGATTTCAAACTTTGGTAACATACATAATTCTAGAGCTTACCCTTATCAAATGCAGCATGTCCAGTTACAGGAACAAGAATTTCGGGTTTTCTTATTCCTTTCACATTAATTGCATAATCACGATACGCCTTGCAAGCTAAAACTATGCTTTCGGTTCCCCCTGATGTAATCTGTTGGTGTAAATCAGTGACACATTATATGCATGCTCCAAGTGCTACAAAAAAATCATACAACATATATAACCTGAAATTGCCCTGTTTCAAAAGCGTTTCACTCATACACCCATCATCCATCATTTTCATAACACAATTTGTATCTTAAAGTCTAGAGGCATTATTCCTGAGTCAAAAGATCATCCACTCGCGTAGCACCATACATGCATGTCCATTTGTATTACAGGCATTTATCCATCATCTAAATATTTACATATTCATTACAGCATTCAATTCGTATATTATTTTAAGTCATTTTACCTCTGAGGCCTTGCTAATGTTATGGTAAGACTTTTTCTGACATCATATTTGTGACAATTCATTTCCATAACAATAACTGTGAAGCTCTGAATACAATAGCTAACAATGCAGCATAGTCATTTCCTTCTCCTAAACTCCTTATAGAGAGGTTGTCAGAAGGACACTTTCCATTTGGTTAAAAAAAGTATTTACATTAAAATTATCTTTAGTGTTCAGATAGAACCCTAATTCCAATTAGCTAAATCTATGATTTTCTGCAGCGTCTCCATTATCCTTCCTAACCACAATCTAGTCGAAGTAAATAACAAAATTATTATTTTTAAACACCAGACTTTTCATTACAAACCCACAGTTCATAAATGCTACCAGAAATCAAGCACACGAGCCCCTTTTAACACTAAAATGGAGCGTCAAGGAACTGTGAAGGCCCAAAAATTGGCCTCAATTTTGTAAAAAGCAAAAAAAATGAATTTTCATGTTCTTTAAATGAATATCACTTACTTTTCATTATGCTATTATGCCCAGCTATAAAGAAAAATCATATTGTGAGACGCTTATTAAAATGACTGCAACTGGAGTTGAAACATCAAACCAAACAATTATCTCATTCCTTGACATTCTGCAGACCACATATGGAATTTCTCCACTCCAGTGTGCCACTTCTCGCTAAAATGGCACAAAGGTCAACAGCAGGATGAAGAATTGAAAGTATAATAAAAAACTAAAAAGTTGGGATCTTTGAAACTTAAGACATTACATATAAACATTTATAAAAATTGAAACAAGTCCTTTGTTTTACTTAAGGCCACACAGCAACTTAGGAGACAGGGACTTGACCGTTTAGCTTTTTAATTGCCCTTTTTGGAAACTGGAAGAGTCAACATACCCATTATAACATCCATCAATGGCAGCCACCATACCCGTTACTAACATCCATCAATAGCAAAGAACGAATGAGACCTCTAGTTAAAGTACCAACACCCTAAAGTAAAACTCTAACACCATTAATGTAAGTATAATTCTACTCAAACTGACTGGAAAGTCCAGCAGCACATTCCCGTTTGAAGAATATTACTTCAATAAGTGAAATAATTAAATATAAAAAAAACAATAAACTGCTTAGTTACACCGAAAATAGTGAATCATTTCTGGTACAATGAATTAAAGTATAACAAAACACACACTCATACCTTCATATTAAAACCACATACAAATATTCTTTTTTGATAAAAATTTTAAATGAAAGATACATGCCACTAAAAACAAAACACTTGTTGGGTGTGATAATAATATACAAAGAAAGGAATTCAACAAAGAACACTTGCTAAATACACTGGCTCATAATAAAATGAAGAAAAAATGTGAGACTGTTTAGCAGACAACATGGAAACTTTCTTTAACAAGAGTGCTTTCACCTGCAGCTAACTGGGTTTATATATATTCTCCCAGTCCACACTTAGATAGTACTAGAGAAATGACGAGCAGTGTTCACATCGTTCTATAAAACCACAAAAATAAAGTCTAAGCAAGATACAAGATGCTACCAACACCCATAACTAGCCCACAAGATCACCGCCAACCACAGCTATGATAGAATCTTCATCATTTACATTTTAAGACTTTTTTGCAAAATTTTTCCAATATAGGATTAAATATGAAATGAGTTCTGTCTTGTATATTTCTCCTTAAATTCTTCTACAGTCCATATCCCTCAAAACATTTCCTTTGTCTTTCTACTTCCAAAGTCTATTACTTTTCTGACACTTACCCAACCTTTCTCTAACATGCCCAATGCATATAAACCTTCAAGACCTATACTGTACCAAGATAATTTGAAGTCAAGGAGAACTTACACAGCCACAACTTTTAGCATCACCATGAAACATTGTACAACACATCCTTACAACCTCAGCTTCCATTTTGCGCACACCAGGGAAAACATCAGCATGGAGTGGATTAGACCATGCAGCTAAGCCTGGAAAAAACAAAAGTGAGCTAAAAAAGGATATGATGACAAAGTACAAAAAAAAACCATAAGCCCAGTCTCAGTACAACACTAAGCAGTACTGAACAAAACTATAAATGTGAGCTCAAAGTAAAAAGAAGCAAATAATTATGCAGTAAATAGAGTACAGTTTGCTTTGCACACTTTTTAGAAGTTTTAAAAGAAAATTCATCTTACCATACACTTCTGTTGTCAAGTCTGTTAATGATTTATTGTAATTGTACACAGTTCCCGAGGCACAACCTTCTTTCCAATTGTAATGACCTGAAAGCAGATTAATTAATTACTATCACCTGCAGAAACATAAATACGTAATCACATACTTATCATTACTTAAGCCGGAAGACTGGAACAAGTTCTGACAAATTTTCATGTTGCAAATTACGTGTATAAATAATTTTATAGTTTCTCACCATATCTGGTATATTTTGCAGCTTCATCAATAACGTGGTCATATTTCCATCCATCTGCTGGTAATTTTGTGATGTATGGAGCATAATCAATGCTCTTATTCATGGTTTCATTCATTGAGACAGATACCTGTAAAAGAAATATGTTCACCTTACAAACACACTACTGTTTTTCTAGCAAAGTAGATAAAAAAACTTAATATCTTCAGAGATTTCTTGTTATTATAGACAGTTTTAAAGGACTACTTCTGTCAATCTAAATTGAAAAAGCTTGTATGATAAAACAGATTAGAATGAGTAACTTTTACCACAAACTAAAAATACTAACAACATTGTCCTTAGATTTATGGTAATACGTATAATAATACTGAAACCTTTTATAGCAATATAATAATATTGAAACCTAGTGTATTTTTACCCCCTTTTGTATAATATTTGTGTCAAGAGATTGTTTCACAGGTAGGTCCACCCTCTGGGTATTAATTTATTCATTGAGGTTCCAGCCACTTCTGAGTGGATAAAAGAACCTCAAAGATAATTCAGGGTAGCGACAATTACACAAACACAAATAAGTCTATCACTTACCTTTGCAACTTCACTTTCTATTTTATTTCTGACTGCTGGAATTTTCCGAGCCAACTTGAAGACCGTTTTCTTTCCTCTTGTAAACAAACCTACAGGTAAAAGATCTGCATTTTAACTTGGGAAGCTATCCATAGTACTGCAGCTACTCAGTAATCCCATCCAACTAATTTACAATGGTATAATTACAACAAAAATAAGGATTTTAAGGATAAAATCTATTTTTGTTGTACAAACTCTTCATCATTGCTTTATCTTGAGCGCCATTCAACAAGTAATCAGGACTGAACTTGACTGTTAGTGAAAGTTCCTGTTGTTTACCTAGTTTTGTTGCTCAAGTCAGTTCTTGGATCTGTAAGTGGGGAAGAGGGAAGGAGCCTTATGATGAAGGACGAGTAGAATGAATAGATTTTACTCCTAAAATCTTTATTTTGGCTGTAATCATCACCCTTCAAACCCTTCAACAAAGCTGACTAAACTACAATTAAGGAACTGGGAAGAGACGCCACTCTAATACTAAAAAAAAAAAAACCATGATAAAGACTAAATAAGTAACCACATAGCTATGCACCACTGACACAGTGATCCTATTCCTTCACAATAATTCACTGGAACAGATGTGCTTGAGGTATGTCACACTGAATGGCAGATGTGGTATTTAAATGATGGCTTAAGCCACAATTAATTAAGCTGTAATAATTCTCAAGGTTCCATTTTGCCCAATTTCACTCATGATTAAAAGTCCACTGATCACTCATGTGTTATGAATGATGGGCTTATGTTGACTATTGGTGTTGGAATTCATCTCCCTTCACTAAAATTTAAATTTGATGGCTTTAACACAGGTTATACTTTAGACAGTTATTATGTTATCACTGACCTACGTAGCTGTGGCATTAATTTTTTGCGAGTCTCCATATCTAACTTGGTGATTTAATATTGATTTGGCTTGACCATTCTAGTGTTGGATATTAATTTCTAAAGCTTGTTGCCTTCTATTCATATTCGATAACTGTTTTCAAAAATGCTCTTAAAATTTTCAGAATTCCAAGGGCAGGACTATTCAGTAATAAATTAAGAAGGCATCACCTTTTCAGTGCCTAGGTTATCATTGGCAAGGCTGTCTCTCTGAAAGCACACCTATCCTTATCAACCAACATTTCAAGTTTTCATAATTGCTATGTTTGGTAATTGTACATGAAGGTTAAAATAATATATATTTGTTAAAATAAGACAAATTTTTAAGTAATTTGTGTTTTTCCAAATATACATACAAACCTGAGGTCTTTAGATCTGGCCGTTAAACTTTTGCAAGGTGATTAAGGTAACAGTTACCAAAGGTAGGAGTGGAAGTACTGCCCAGCTAGTTGGGAGTTTGTTTAAATCTACACAGTTTGCATCTGAACTGGGCCAAAATTGAAAAAACGCATCTACTGCCCTAGCCTGATGGCCCTCAAAGGGGGAATTAGTAGACTGGTTGTTCCAGTTCATCTGAATGCTATACCTAAGTCCAGATTTGAGTGCTCATCCAATTCCACAGCAACTATTAAAACTGCAAATGTAATGACCACCCCGTACACAGAACTTAGTCTTCCCTCAATCACCAAAAATTGTCCTTCTTGAATCCTCGATCGCCAAAAATATTGTTCTTCCCAAGAATGAACTAGAGAACGAAAACTATGTTGTTTGTTTTTGCCCAAGAAGAAGTCTTCCTGCTGTGACTTAGCCGAGATGCTACTACAATAAACCACCAAAAATATCACTTGCCTTTACTCAGTAACTACTAGGTTACCAAGTTATCATAGCATCATCAAACTACAAAACACACTTTTCTTGTGTGTGCATACTTCCCACAGGAACTCATGCCTCAAAGTAATTACCAACTTAGATTTGAACTGCAATAATTCAATACTGGAAACATACTCTTCTAACTAACACTGAGAGATGAATAAGTATTATGTTTGACATATCATACATATACTACTTTAGATAAACAACTTACTTTCATCTTGGAACAAGAAGCCCTTCAACCAAACAAGTATCAGTGTCACTCCAACAGTCTTAAGTATTATTTCCCAACTTGGTGTGTCCTTACATATTTCATTGATGTAGTCCTCCAACTGCATTAAGCAATATCGAACCCCCTCCATTGTCTGAAATTGAATGTTTAAATGAATAAAAACAAATCTATAAGGTTAGCAACACAAGTTGAAGACTGTGGATGAAGTAAATTATGTAATAACATACTTTTCACCAAAATATTTCTGTAAAAATAACAGCAACTGAAACTCTATACTACAGTGGACCGCGAATACGGGGGATGCGTACCAGACCCCCCCGTGAATAGTTAGAACCCGCGAATGTTTGGAACCCCTATAAAAACACTAAAAACAGCCTATTTTGTTAGTTAAAACTCAAGAAAAACCACTAAAAATTTTCATACTTGGTTTTTTCAATAGTTTTGTCACAAAAAGTGCATTTTATGATGAAATTGATAAAAAAAACCCAGGAATTTGTGGATATTTCTCATAGAAAAATACCGCAAATACGCGAATTTTCCGTAAATAATGCGGGGAAACGTTCCCGAGAGAAATCCGCGAATGTGCGAGTCCGCGAATCCGGAGAACGCGAATACGGGGGGCCCACTGTACCTTTTTCAGAATCTATAATATGAACAACAATAGAAACTAGTACAAAGAAAATGCATAGGTAAGGACATTCACTGTGCCATGACATGACATGGGCTTTGCTAAACTGTTCTATGCACTGCTAAAAATTCACCTTGTTATTCTTGTTAGATTAAGCTTGTCTTATTCCATCAAAGGCTCCCACTCTTTTGAGTAACCGATATGTGGGCATTCACCATCAATAGCAAACTTAGCTTTACACAATGAAATTTTAAGCTGCAATCCCTAAAAGCCATGTGCAGGTGCTTATAGGGAACATGCACAAAAATGAAATTGGTCACCTAATGGTTACTGTCCACTTATATGAATACATAACAAATAAAACCTTAAACTTAATATTGTCATGGTAAATAATATGAAAAAATTATATGAACAGGTGATACAACACTCAAAGTACAGCTATCACTCAATTTGAAAAATGTTACCAGATGCACTAGCAAGCAAAAACCTGGCACTCCTATTTTGTTTTTGAAATTCTATGGAGGATTATATTACGGACATAAGTTGCATGAGTTAACATATGAATCTTTTTGTAAACCATTACACTACACCCAACTTTTATATTAGCAACTTCCATCTTATGCATCATATACAGAAGTCTAGCAATGGGCAAAAGTTGGAAAATTTAAACAACATATATAAAAGTTATAAAGGGCCAAAGGTAACTTGTTAATAAATTATGTCTTATTCCATTTGTCCATTCTAGCACATCATAATCTCCTGCTTTAAGACAAAACAAATCATAATCCCCTGCTTTGAGACAAAAAATATAAGTGTCTTACCTTTTTCCAATATTGTTTCAGTTATCAATCTACATTCTCCATATTTTCAGCTTGTTTTCCTAGTTCTTCTTTTCCTCAATGTCTGATGATAACACTATACTTAAAAGTGTTTCTTATAAGCACAATGTTATGAAGCTTTTGTAGCAATCATAATACTGAGTCTTCTTGGCATTTGTTTTGCTTGTAGATCCTTTGTCTGGACTTATGGCTTTGTTTAAAAAAAAAAAAAAAAAAAAAAAAAAAAAAAAAGGAGTCCTGACCACAAATCACAACAAAAATGTACCTAATGACAACTGGTTCTCAGGGTGAAATGCCTAGAATGGGGACAAACACACCAAAAATCTTACATCAAGTAACACTTACAATACAAAAGGTTCTAATGAACATCCCTTCAACTGCAGGTCCAATGCTTTCTGTTCTCTACTTTTCACGTGTTCCTTTTATTTTACTTCCTCAAACTTGGCCCTGTCCTACTTTACTGACCTTTTCTTAATTTATCAAATCATAAGAGCAGGTTTCCAACGTCAATCACTCTTAGAGCTTGCAATCAATTACCAAAATGCACAAACATAAAATATCCAGAAAAAAAGACTTGCCTCATGAAATATGTTATAGATGTTAAGTACACTTCATAGAGAGCGATCCCCTCTGAAAGGCAGCAAAGGAGAGAATGAGATATGATAGAAAAAACAGCCTTGTAGATTAACAAACATCTGTGATAAGATAAAGGTGTTAATGAAATAATGCTTCACAAGGTGAACGCTGAATTACTTAACAAAACATTTTAATCCTTCTGTAGATAACATAACAATGACACGTCAGCATTCTTTATCTGGAACGAAGAACCACCACAAAAAGCCAAATGCCACTGTATTTAAAGCTCATGGCACCAACCTTTGGGGCCCAGACATAACACTCTCATCAAAAATACACTATTTTAAGTGGAAAACAGTTATAAAGAAGCATGAGGGAACAACAGATATGTGTGATCAGAACAAAAATTTGTCAACAACTCAATTAACAAGAGTAATTGCCCCGTAGATACATGACAGCTTCATTTTTAAGACACTGAGAATTCAATATTACCTTAGTCATGACTGCAGTCTGTATGAATTAGTTTTACATTGAATGTACCCTACATATCTTTGTATGAATTAGTTTTAAATTGAATGTACCCTACATAACTTTATAGTTCATTTGACAATTCAAGCCCCGTAAGTAGTGTTCCTAATATCCCACGGGTTCATTAATTACAACAATGGGTTGCAATTCATTTATAAGTATTAGTTCATATACAACTTAATCAAAAATACACTAAAATCAAGTCAACCAGGAATACAAAATTTGCTCTTATCCATACTTCCAAAAGACTACTTACAACAATGCATAGAGCAGTCTCAATATAATTATCCATATGGAATTACCATTTTCAAGTGAATGCCCATTGGAGTAAAATTTTCCTTTAACCATGTAAAATTTTATGGATCACCTGAAGATTAGCGACCCCTAATACCTCTCCTGAAGAAAAATCGACCGCAATATTTTCCTCCTGAAGAAAAGCGACCCAATATTTTCCACCTGAAGATAAACGACCCCTGCTTGTTGGTGTCTCCAATCTTCAGGTGACCCACTTTAGCTCATAATATTATAGAAAAAAGGAGAAAAAATATAGATATATATTCATTAAAAACTACTTTATTAAACATTTGTTAAAAACATAAATTTAGACAAACAATCAATAGTTAATTAAAAGCGTATTGTCTTGCAATTTCAGTACAAAAATAATCAAACCTACTGTAACCCATGTGGCTAGCGCGTGCAGCGCAACATTACCTCTTGCCAATACATACCAAGCTTGCCAAGAATCTCTAAATATGCGGATAAGGCGCGAAGCGCCGTTCCGCCACGGTCTTACTGTAACCCGTTAATTCCTCACCTTAACAAAAGCGACCCCAATATTTTCCACCTGAAGAAAAGCGAACCCAGCGTGTGTTGGGGTCGCTTTTCTTCAGGTGATCCAATTTTACTATAAACCATTACTGCACTTCAGGACTGAAAATACTATATATTATGTTTTAATGTATGTTTTGAATGTTTCCGATTGATTTTATTAGCAAATGGGTAATTTTAAGAGCTAATGGACCCCACCGTCATATCCTACAATTCATGGGACCATAGGGGTATGTGGGGCTTTTTTGTGGAGGAAAACACAAAATGATTGAAATACAAGAACCTTAAATCCCACTGACATTTATCATTCAGATTGAAGTAACTTAATGGAATGTTTTCAAACTAATATTATGCATTACTGAAAGGACCAGGTAACCTTGGATAGGTTAGGTTAGGTATGTTACTTAGTAATTTCCTAACGAAACAGTGTATGAAACATTCAGAGAACACAATAAAATATTGGAAAATAATTTAAATCCCAAAATGTGATAATGATTCATGCAAAATTTCACCATTAATTGTTTAAGAATCATATAGTATTCTAGAATTCTGGACACTGACAGATTTAAAATATGTCTATTAGAAATAATTTCAATAATCATGCGCATCTGCCAAAACTGATTAATAATAGCAAGTTTCTCAGATACAGGAAGCAAAACTGAAACAGACTAATGTTGCAGTACTTATAACTAACACTAAACACCAGACTACATAGGTCATGTATTAAGCAAAGAATCAAATTACAATATTACCAATAATTAGGTATGTTATGTGTTCTAGGTTGGAACTGCTCTGGATTGTCTATTATTCCTACTGCAAAACTTCACTGCTGTGAAGACACACTAGCAGCAAGATCATCCCCCACAAATATAAGCAAATAAGTTCATGGGAGTCGTGACAGCATCTTGTGTCTTGCTAACCCTGACACGGGATTAGCCTCATCTTCACCTAATCTTGATGACAGTAAATTTAACTTGTATTATAAATATGATGGAAGGGATCAAATCATACCACAGGACTTGGCAAATTAATGTTTAGCCTTCTAGTTGGATAACTTACCATGGGTTATGCCAGTAAGGGTAATCATTATTATTTATTTATCAATACATATGCCTGTTCTACAGTGAGATAACGACCCGACTTATTTGATGCCTACAACTAGCTAATGACTAGCCTAGTGATCAGTAAAAGTTAGTTTCCAGTCCGAACTCTAATTTCGCAGTGCTTAGTGCTAGACCCTGGGGTGGACAGTGTATTTCGCCACATTTTGTCATTAGCCTAAGTGCATTTTGCAAAATTGAAACTTACAAAAAATCCTCATTAGATAGCTATTTAGTCCATTGGTATATTTAATTTTTACTTTAATAAATACTACTAGGCTACCTAGTTTGCAAGAGCTGCCTATGTAGTAGTAGTGGGTAATGTGGAATATTTTTTTTTATATTATACCTATTAAGAAGATTTGAAAGATACTAGCTACATGCTAAAATCCCGAGTAGTAGGGATGTTAGAACAGGAAATGAACATTATCCGCCTCCTAGCTAGCCTAATCTACCTTAGTACTTAACAAAATTGGCTTTACCCTCAATCTGACATCTAGCCTAGGTACTTAAGCCTGGCATAGGTATAGATCATAGCTAAACATATGAACAGACAGACCTGCGACAAATTTCATGTCTGGGCCCAACTGACCGCGATCCTTATCTTTAGGCCTCTGGAGATAAGAAGGTAGATACCTACCTTACCTATACCTATACAAAGGTTTATGTAATATAAATAGAAATAATCCTTACGTTACGCGATGTCTGTCACTCGCAGACCATGTGATGAAGGCAATGCGTCTTTTCCTGAACGAATTTCACGTCGATGGCGACAGAGACGGAAGTCCGTCGTAAAGGGACGAATATTTCGCTAAACGAACAAATAAATGACAACCGAACTTTCATGTTCCCACGACGACTCTCGCGAGTTCGGAAGGACTGTAAACAACGGGAGGTTGCGTTCACTAAATCGGTCTCTTGCGCGTCTACATATTCGATGTTATTTTATTCTTTATTACGAAAGATATAAGAGTGCAACTCTGCAGAGTGTGTTATTGAATTTTATCAGACTTGTTATTAGTAATGTCATAACAAGATTTACTACTATTTATATTCTGAAATACCTTTTGTTACGATTTACGAAGAGCATTTGAAATTTAAACAATCTGTCCTCCTCTTCTCAAGTAGTTTGAACACACCCCAGCTGTTCTAGGACTTATGGGATTGTTTATAAGATTAAGGCACTGTTTTTTAGGGAATGACTCATATAAATATGCTTGAACCAGCATCAGAGGATGAAAGATTCACGTTCGTGATCACAAATACATATACCCGTTTAAAATGATTGTGCAGTAGCGGTATAATACGAATCTTAAAAGAATGTTTAAGGAATGTGGCATAAGCGGGAACCACATATCCGCATAATCTTATCTAATTCAATTATCTTTCATATCACGAACAGTCTCGGTAGATCCAACAATAAATCATTTAGAGTTGTTTCTACATTATTATTAGAGGATAGCTGATAGCAGCATCATGTTATTCAACATTTGTATTCTAATTCCTTCACCTTAATGTTCATTTTCTGAAGAGTTTTACTATTAAATGTACGTATGTTTTTTTTTTTTCGTGTTCTGCAAGTCACAACCCTTATCATTATGATTTCTTTTTAAGCGTCATTTAGTTCCACCATATTTACTCTGGTCTTCGTCATTATTAGTGCTTCCATTGTAGTACCTCATTCTTATATTTCTTTATGGTCCTTTCATCAGTGAACCTCAAATCCTTCACAGTATTATCACATATCTCTTTTAGTCTTCGACTTGTGTACCTACAGTTTCACTTCTACCTTAATTTCGTACTTTCTACATTCCTTTATCACACTTCCTCCCCAGCAGTCTATTAGATTTCCTTTCAAAATAGCATGTTCTTGTACTCCGCACTTTGCTCACGTGTTTCGGTTATTAACCCCCAGAATGATGAAGATGGTTGTTCAAGAATTCTTCTCAAGAGTGTTAGTACATACTGTCCCCTATAATTACTTTATTGGCAAAGAAGGTAAGGCTCACCAATGTAACACAGTTTCATTCTCATTTCTAAAGTCAAATCACTCGCTAGTCCTACATTTCAGATGAGTCATGAACTCCATTTTCCTTCGTTTTTGTATAGTACTACATGGATCATGGTCGCTATTCTCAATACGGCATTCTCCTGATCTTTCGTAGGTAGTGACCCCTAAAGGTGTTCAACCCGGTATGCATCCACCTTTGAGGCAAGACGAAGCTCAACTGATCATATTATTGGCAGAATATATTCAAAATGCCGATTTGGATTTCAAGAGATACAAAAATAATTTGTTGAATACATTTAGGTACTTGCATATTTGAGTAGTACTTGTGTGTGGACGCGCATAAATTTAGATGAAACCAATACCGAAACCTCATCTGGATAGTAATTGTTACCCTTCGTAGTATCAATGTACGAATCAATAATCAATAAGCATCTATTTTCCGTAAGAACTGGCCAAATATCATGGGCCTTAACTGCGTCAGTGCCCAGATGATGCGTGAGTCTACTTCATGTACATGGCACTGAACTTCTGCCTGTTATTCTCTGGTCTTCGTTTATACTTAATTAACTTGTGTATATATATATATATATATATATATATATATATATATATATATATATATATATATAAAATCCACGACGCATTGTCTTTATATACTCATCTTGTTCAATATTTTCGTGATTCAATTTTACATACAATTATATATAAATATATATATATATATATAAAGATATATTATATATATATATATATATGTGTGTGTGTGTGTGTGTGTGTGTGTGTGTGTGTGTGTGCTGCTGCTGTTGCTAGGACTCCATGACTTTGCAGGGAGGGGCGCGGGGGTGGGCTGGTGATCGAGGTGGTTTGATTTATTTGATTTAACCTCCCTGGAGTTGACAGGGTACAGGAACGGCTTATTTATACTAGGCTGAGATGATAAAGTAGCTATCTTACGAACTGAACTGACAACAACCGGTCTTAGTCCAGCTTCCCGCTACAAAGCTTATCATAACTAAATTTTTCTGTAAAGTTCTCTGCTTGCTCTCTCTCTCTCTCTCTCCCTCTTCTTCTTCTCTTCCTCTCCTGATAACGCTGTCGTTACTTAGTGTCTCTTGACCTTCACTTCTTTTTTTTAAATACTTGCACTTTTTTTCTGGTTAGGTCTCCACAGCAACACAAATCATGAGTTGGCATATGTTTATTACTAAGACCCAACATTTCCAGACTTCAAATGATACTTAACGGCAGTAGTATATATGATCTTTCCTCTTGCATTATGTTACTGGTAACAATTACAAGGGAATCACTTCCAGTGATGTTGAAATTCATAAGTATGTTCGATTGTCATAGGAGTAAACTGCGAACATGGCAACATCAGCTGATTGTTACCAGACAGTGTTCCGTTCCTTCCAAGCGCTGAGAGGAATCGGTCTGTCTATGTAGATACAGCATAGGACTGACAATTCATCCTCCTTCTCTACAGTTTCTGCGATGGCTAGCACAAAGGGTCAGGTGAGTGCGATTTCAATGAAGACAACTAAATTATAGTGAATTATTGAGCATATTTTCATTTATTTTACCGACATTCATTCACGACAGCCAGAATTTTGAGACGCTGGATGTGAGTGGGTTGGAACATGTCACCGGTGAAACTATGGTAAAATTCGTAGTACTAGGCGCTTTCGTGCTATTTCAACACATCTTGTACTTTGAAAATGCGTTGAAATAGTACGAAAACGATTGATACTCCTTTTATTTTGCCCGTGCCCATAGCTAACTATATTGTCACCGGCTATTTGGTGACACATAAGCATATAATTGTAAACTTTTTTATCATGAATATTTCACTGAAAAAAAGGGAGACGTTATCCAATATTTATTGAATGCACTGGCGTCATAGGACTAGTGTTCATGATGCTCGCCGAATCAGAACGTATTGTGCCTCTTCTGACTGTAACAGCAACTTACCTGACAGTCAGTCGACTACAGTGGGTTGCAGCAGGCAGAGCAGAAGGGTACATGGGTACTTCCGCTAAGGGAATACTATGCTAATATGCATACATACATATATATGCACATATGTATATTTATATATATCTATGCATATATATACGTATATATTTATTTATGCGGATCACTGTAGTCCTGAGTTCTTGTCTACCGTCGTTCGAGCCCACGAGACTAGGAACTCATTATCAACTAAAAAATTTCCCCTTCGGTTAACATATATATATGAAAATATATTAATTCCGAGGGAGAGCGAATTTTACATTAAAGGACATTCGTAGCTTAAGCTTGTATATGAATCACGGTGATGAGAGAAAATTCATGCGTGCACACACACACACACACACACACACACACACACACACACACACATATATATTATATATATAATATATATATATATATATATATAGATATATATATATATATATATGTATATATATATAATGTTTATATATATATATATATATATATATATATATATAAGTGCTATTTAGTAAAGTTTCCAAGGTTAATTACAAAATGTCAATAAGCCCTTTATTATTATTTACCCATACTTACCTTTATTTTCAGGTTATCAAATGCAAGGCAGCGGTTGCCTGGGAAAAGAGCCAGCCGATGACGGTAGAGGAAATAGAAGTAGCCCCACCAAAAGCGAAGGAAATTCGTATTAAGGTAAATAAATAGACTGACTGACTATTCTATTTAAGTACATTTGCACTAGTTTGCGTGTCGTTTTATTTACCGTTACTCATTTATCAATTATACCCTTAACTGCTATTCTATCATGTACTTGTGTAATGTCCCAGCAAAGATAAAAAAAATGCTTGAGTCATTTTCCAAATGGGTTATGCTTTTAATATAGCGAACACTAAGCTCCTTTGCATTTTCTTGCGTTAACACAATGTGGACAAGCATTGTGTTTTATGTAGTAAAATAAGTTTAGCTGGGTTTATTAATAAGCCCAGTATGACACTGACTTGCAATTCCACAGAATGGAATGGCCATAAGTGACAGACAAGACGAAGTGGATAGCTTATGAGAAACAAATTAATGCAGAAATTCAAGAAGTATACATGAATGTTTATTCCTCTAAACAGACTGACATGAGATTTACTTCATGGATTATTTGTTTGAATGATTTTTTCCCCCGTAATTTCTTTTCATTGCCTATTGCCTTATTTGTTTTTCTTTTTTTCACAGTTAATTTTTCTCAATTTTCTTCAGTGTGCTGGGCTGCTTTCCCTACTGAGGGTTCGGGCTGGTGTATAATAATAATAATAATAATAATAATAATAATAATAACAATAATAACCGCCTACAACAGAAAATAACTTATGAATAAAGAATGAACGCGGATAAATCACAATACATGGCAGAATGACTGCGCCACGCACTTCAGAATAATTCATGAGAGAAATAAATCAACAAACGCAACTATTTCCATTGCAGGTCATAGCTGCAGGCCTGTGCCACAGTGACCTGAGTGGGTGGAAGGGTATCCTGTCCCAAACCAACTTCCCCTGCGTCCTGGGGCACGAAGCCAGCGGGGTCGTCGAGAGTGTGGGGGAGGGAATCACTTCAGTGAAAGAAGGTAAGGTATCTTCATGTTGGCTTCACTAATCAGTGAAATGACGTGTTGATTGCTAAATCTGCTTGTTTGTTTGTTTGTTTGGTGTTTTTACGTTGTATGGAACCAGTGGTTATTCAGCAACGGGACCAACGGCTTTACGTGACTTCAGAACCACGTCGAGAGTGAACTTCTATCACCATAAATCTGTTTGTATTCATTCGTTTAGTATCCCTTTTCTATTGTCTCCTTGTCAATTCTATGGACATTTCCTTAAAAAGTTAACATAAGGCTTAGTTCCTATGCATGTGCCCTCTTATTGATTATAAAATCAAGGTCTTTCGACCTAGTTAACAGCAACAATATCTTATGCAGAGGTTGATGGTAAGTGCAGGCTCATACCTTCATCCAGCCTATCCTTTTTAAGATAATCGTGAATAGAATAGAAGGCTAAATGCAAAATGAGCTCAAACTCCCTCAAGAAAGATGATGGTCAGCGTTTAGAGAAAACGGAAGTCAAGTGTTAGAGAAAACGGAAGCCAGAGCAAGGGGCGATCGCGATCAACTGAATAAAGAGGTTCAATTACGTCCTACTGAATCGATTTATATTAACCTTAACAATAAAGAGGTTCAATTACGTCCGACTGAATCAATTTATATTAACCTGGCATCGCGACTAGTTTTTTCGTTTTTGTTTTTGTTTTTATTTACTTATTTATTCCTTCTTCCTGAAGAGATCACACCTTTAAGTTTCTGCAACAAACGCATCAGCATGAGAAGGCAATTCTGACGGTGTCTCACAGTGAAGTTTAATCTCTGCGTTATCTGCTGCCCTTTGCGACGAGGGAGTTCACTTTGCGCTTAAAATTAATCTCCTTTATCTTATTTTGAGTGACATTCGTTATCGTGTTGTTGGAGATACGTATCACAAGATGAGAAGCAAAGATCACAGATTAATTATTATACAAACTCCTCGGTAACTGCGTGAGAGTAACTAACGTAATGCGATGACGTTAAGTAAGATCGTTACATGAATGTTTAAAGTGAAAAATACTCACTGTTGTATATCTTTAAGAAGTCATTTTGTTATTCAGCTGTAGTACTGATTATTTGATAGAAAATTATATCTGACGGTCAAGCACCGTGGCAAATTGTATTAGCCCATTGCCTTGTTCACTCATGGCCTATATTGTTGTTTCATTTAATTGTCATCGAAGTGAACTTTCAATAAACATCATTATCTTATGATTCTCTCGTTATCGTTTTTAATGTGGGAATGTTCATATGGAGCGCTAAGTAAACTCCTCCTTGATCTCACCCAGTTTCTCGAGGACAAAGGTAGGGTTAGGACAAGCGATTCCCTCCCTAGCACTTACTTCTAGTCCCATACAGAAGCTCTCTCCTCACCAAGGAAATAAAGGCCACCACCAAAACCTCGAGACGAAACCACGGACTCGTCATAAGACGAGTAAACGAAACATCTGTCCTAAGACTCATACACACCTCTGTCCATTACCAGAAAACTGGACCAAATACTGGCTGGCGGACGAACCAAAATTCCACCCACACCTCTGTACATTACCAGAATACTGGACCAAATACTGGCTGACGGACCAAAATTCCGAAAAATCAACATGGGCCCTGTCGAGGGTATCCAGCGAGGTATCAGTATAACCAATTGGAGGATCCATGATTCAAGAAATGACCCCAGGCTTTCTCTTGCCCAGGAGGACATTCACCCAGGCTATTATCTATGGTGCCGTAAAAACCCACATGCCTGGTAACCCTCTACAACCAATTTTAAGCCGGATACTGGCTCCAGCCTACAAAAGCACAAAGAAACGTAATGATCTCCTCGTTCCATACATCCACGACAGCGTATCAGGACAAATACCCCTCATGGACAATTACCCCCGAGGACAACTACCCCCCTAGGGACAACTACCCCCAAAATATAGAAAATCTAAAAAAGGTTGAAAAAAGGATGAACAACTAATTTTATAAATAATATTAAGTAATTCTAGTCTGCTAACCGTTGTTAACCATATTACGGGGGTAGTTGTCCTCGGGAGGTAATTGTCCACTGGGGGTAATGTTCCTTGACTCCCACGACAGATACCGTCTCCAATCGTCCATCGACTTCGTACGTAAACTTCAAGACTCTCCTTCTTCAAGTATTATCGCTTCATTGGACATCAAGAGCCTCTTTACCAACGTCGTAGGGAAGCAGACTCCTCGTTTAACTATCTTACTATCATATACAAGATATATGATTTAAAAGACGTGAAGTTAATCTAATATGACCAATGCTTTTGACGGTTAGGTACGATAATAATAATCATAACAAAGGCCGTAATTGTTTTATTATAATAATATACAACAGTGGGTTTTTAAAATTATACAACCTGTTTGGCTCCCATCTGCAAAGTTGTTCATTCTGACGGTTACTACGAGTGATCAAATGCGACTTTTATTGCTCCATTATGTATTTATGCAATAATAATAACTATTTACCGCAGGTGACCATGTCCTGTCGTCCTTCCTGCCCCACTGCCATGAGTGCCACTTGTGCAAATCACCCAACACGAATTTGTGCATGAAATTAATTGAATCCGTGGGATCCAATGGTACTTTGGCTGACGGCACAACCCGCCTCTCCTGCAAGGGCAAGACGCTCCATCACTTCATCTCTTGTTCGACCTTCGCTGAATACGCCGTTCTTCCGGATGGTTTCTTCACAAAGGTTGGTGAGATTTGTGTAGCTCTAAGGGCTTCGGTTCCTTGGTTTGTTTGTTTGTTTGTATCGTGTTTTGACTTTGCATGGAACCAGTGGTTATTCAGCAACGGGACCAACGGCTTTACGTGACTTCCGAACCACGTCGGGAGTGAACTTCTATCACCAGTTCCGTTACTTGGTGATTGAACCTGCAACCTTTTCTTCCTTTCTCTTCATTTTTTCTTGCTCTTTTCATAGGGGCATTAGGATGCATGTCCCACTCTGCTCTCCCAATAAAATGTTACTCATTCAGGTCTCTAGTCCATATTTACAACAACAACAACAACAAAAGCGAGGGGGTGGGGGGTGGAGGACACACTCATGGTTTATGCTCTTGCATTTAAGAAGCCTTTCTCCGAAAACCAGTAACTGTTGTAAGTCTAAAAAGCCGCTTTCTTAAATGACAGGTGGGATCTTGACCCTGTCTTGCAATTCCTTTCAGCTGGAATTGAAGTGCAAGTATCAAAAAACATTTTCTTAAGTAGGAATTGTTATTTCAAAAGCTACTCATTATCTAATAGAACAGAAATCACTTTGGCGAGGTGTTGTTCATCAAACTGTGCAGTGATATTATGTCCGCATGGATTCATGAACTGTATTATTCTTTGACAGATAAGAAAAGATGCTCCCATGGACAAGATCTGTCTTCTTAGTTGCGGAGTGACAACAGGCTATGGAGGACCCGTCAAAGTAGCAAAGGTAAGGACTGGAAATGACCCACTGAACTTGTTTCTTCTGTATGCACAGACCAAAGCGAGGACAGACAAAGGGCCCTTTCCTAGCTGAGTGTACAAAGAAGACGAGAGATTAAAAGGAGAGGGCGGGGTATTAGATCTGACTCTTGAAGGACTGAAGGGCAACTGTTAAGATTCACTACTCAATATTTATGTATTTACATCATGAATATTTATGTTATCATTATTACATCACGTCTCTTGAGCAGTACCTTCACATTTCCGGACATGTTCCAAATGATTCACTTGTAATATTTGCCCTACTCATATGTATGTATTTACATCATGAATATTTATGTTATCTTTATTTCACGTCTCTTGAGCAGTACCTTCACATTTCCGGACATGTTCCAAATGATTCACTTGTAATATTTGTCCATTGTTGCTGCCATCATGTTTCACCAAGATGACCTCCCCGTGACCTTTTCCCAGGTCACACCTGGGTCAACCTGCGCAGTTTTTGGCCTCGGAGCCGTTGGTCTTGGCGCAGTCATGGGCTGCAAGCGTCAAGGAGCAGGAAGGATCTTTGGTGTCGACATCAACAACGATAAGAAGGAAGTCGGTCAGTGTATACCTTTGGCATGAAACTAATAAACATCAGATACTGACTCTCAGCTATGCTTGTCGGCGAATATATCAATTATCTACACACACACACACACATATACACACACACACACACACACACACACACACACACACACACACACACACACACACTACATCATATATATATATATATATATATATATATATATATATATATATATATGATATATTGCATGCATGTATGTATGTATGTATGTATATTGACATCATGGTCCATTCTCCTTTCAAACACACTGGTTTAAAGCTAAGGACTATATTTCGATGGACTAGCTCGATAAGGGTGGAAGCTAGTCCACCGAAATAATAGTCCCTAGCTTTAACCAGAAGTAAGTTTTAATGGACCTTCTATACTTGAGACGTATCCTGTTTTAACAGAAGAAATTATCTACACACACACACACACACACACACACACACACACACACACACACATATATATATATATATATATATATATATATATATATATATATATATATATATATATATATATATAATATATATTGCATGCATGTATGTATGTATATTGACATCATGTTCCACTCTCCTTTCAGCGAAGCTCTTTGGAGTGACAGACTTCGTGAACCCAAAAGAGCACCAGAAGCCCATTGACCAGGTACTGCTGGAGAAGACACGGCAGGTGGGCTGTGACTACGCCTTCGAGTGCATTGGCAACTTGGGCGTCATCCAGTCGGCACTGAATGCCTGTCGTTTGGGCGAGGGACAGTGTGTCGTCATAGGAGTGCCAGCCGCCGGAACCACCATTGCTGTTGACCCAATGCAGTTGCTTTTCAGCAAAGTCCTCACAGGATGCTTCTTTGGAGGTGAGCCTACAGGCCAAATTTGTTAAGAGACACTAAAAAACTTAGAGGTACACCTTGGCCTACTGGTTCTCTGGTCCGAAATTTGTTAAAAGACACTTAAACTTAGAGGTAGTACACCTTAGCCCCCTGGTTCTCTGGTCCGAAATTGGTTAAAAGACACTTGATCATAAGAGGTACACCTTGGCCTCTGGTTCTCTGGTCCCCAAATCTGTTAAAAGACACTTAAAAACTTAAAGGTTGTCCACCTTGGCCCCCTTGGTTCTCTGGGCGATAAAAATTCTGTATGGGTTTTGATGCCTCATAGCTGGCGAGTCCTCCTCTGCCCCTGTCAAGCCGTCCTCAAGTGGGGATAAAAGTTGGGGGTGGGGGTGGGGAGAACTTGTGTCCCAATTCAGTGCCACCCTCAGAAAAAACTAAATCATTTCAACTCGAGTTTAACAAGCTTGGCATAAATAAAAGTGAAAATAATAAAAATAAATACAGAAGTAACATCAACAGTAATGTTAACAGCAGCAAGATTAATGTAAGAATTTCAACAGTACCAAAAAAAGGTATACTGAAAAAAAAAATTTTTTTTTAAATTTCCACAATTATGCTATATATATATAAAAAAAAAAATATCTATAAATATATATAATATTATATATATATATATATATATATATATATATATAATCATATCATATCATATCATACCATATCATATCGTGTTACATTCGCAGGTCTGGAACCTTCGGAGGTACCTGCCCTCGTCGACGATTACATGAAGAAGAAGATCATGCTGGACGAGTTTATAACTCACAAACTTCCTATAGAGGACATCAACAAGGCTTTCGAATCCTTGATTCAGGGGAAGACTCTCAAGACCGTCTTGCACTTCTGAGCCATGAGAGTAAATGAGGAAGTGAGGAAACTGAGGAGAATGAATTATTAAGTCAGACAAAGTAGCAAGGAGGAAAAAAATTATCATTTCACCTACCGCTGCCAAAAGTCCAGCGCCACCAACTGCAACAAAAACACGAAAATTCTGAGACTTACTATTTTACACCAAACTCCTCAATCTAAAAGCAAGAATAAAAAAATATTGTACCAAGACAAACACGAATTGAATAAAAGTATGAGAAAACTAGGATATGAAGACGAACATTGACGAAGCCAAGAACAAAATGAGTAACTTGATTTGTTACTTTTTTCACCTCCTACGGGCTGCTCTGTGAGCAAGAGACAGTACTGGCATAAGGCCAGCATATTCTTAAAAATAACAACACTTTTTTTAACAAGTAATCAGAACGACTGTGAGGCGGTGCTCCAAATAAATTATGCCACAACTGTAGGTAATGCAAAGTCCTTGATTTTAGGTGCTTCTAGTTGTAATAGCTAGCAACTTTACAGTTCAAAATACGCTCAAATTCATTTGCATCGACGACTAAAAAGGCAATTCATTCTCAAAGCAGACCTATGTGGAAATGAAATGCTCAGATGTGAAGATCGAGGAATTACAAAATTAAATGTATAACACGCAAGGGTACTTAAAACATTCAAAATGATTTCCAAAAATAAAAATTAACCTGGCTGTGAAAAATAAATCACTTATTTTCTTTATTACCTTTAAACAAAAATATCTTACACACACACACACACACACACACACACATATAAAATTGTGTATTTGTGTGAGCCTGTGCTTGGTCCAAAAAGCATATAATCTAAAGCATTACGTATGAACGTCATTTATATTCTTAGAGAAATACTCTACATAGATTGCTGTATGCTAAATATATTATATATATATATCTAATATAATATATATATAGATATATGATATATATATATATAGTATATATATATATATATATACAATACAATTATATAAAAGGATAATGTTACCAAGGAAATTAAAGAGTAGAGAAGTAAAAAAAATGAGTTCCAAGTTGAGGTTCAGTGATTGGAGGAGTTGAAAGAAAGTAGATGAATGCAGGTACAAGAGAATCAGTAATAATGACGGAAGTCAGACGAAATAGGATGGAACTAAACTGAAACTCTTATGGACCTGATGAAGAATGGAGAAAACAAACGAACGTGCACTGAATGGCAAGTCTTCGGAGGATATGAACAGTAAAAACGTCGTACGCAACGGAAGAATTAGCAAGTGATGAAAACGGCAATAGAAGTCAGATACGTACAAACCGCATACGTACATAAAAACACATACATATATCACATAAATAATATATATATATATATATATATATATATATATATATTATATATATATATATATATAGAGAGAGAGAAGAGAGAGAGAGAGAGAGAGAGAGAGAGAGAGAGGAGAGAGAGAGGCACAGCCACATAAAATATAGTTATGAATGATTGTGTCTGTCTCTATGTATCTGACTTGTTTCTGTTGTTGATTCTCTCTCTCTCTCTCTCTCTCGTCTTCTGACAATGCTATCCTACTTACAACGTCCTTAACGTTTACTTTTTCTCTTTGACCTCTTGGAATGTAATCGAATATAGAGTTTAGGCCAATGGCCAAGCACTGGTGCCTATGAGGTCATTCAGGGCTGGAAAGGAAATTGACAGCAAGAATGAGGAAGGTTTGAAAGGCGTGACCGGAGGAAAACCTCTAAGCAGTTGCACTACGCAATAATTAATTGGGAAGCGTCTCTCCTTTTTTTAAATTTTTTCACTTCTTGCCTCCTCTACTGCGGTATGGTCAGCGCAGCAGCAAATATCACGAGTTGGCAACTTGGCATATCCATTATTATTAATTAATAAATAACAAGACCCGATATTTTCAGACTTCAAATGATATTTTACGGCAGCGCATAACGATGCTTCTCTTTCATTCTCAAATGCAACAAATTTTGCGCCAACGTCGTGTAAATCAAAATTATTATGCTAGTTATCGACACTACACTTCCCGCGTTTGTTGTGTTGTGTTGTTTTGATTTTGAGCAATATATATATATATATATATATATATATATATATATACACATCGCTTGTTAGTCAGATGTGTCGGACAACCAGTTCCATTACTTCGACATCCCACTAGTACTACCGTATTTTCAATTGCTACATTTTCTCTCTCTCTCTCTCTCTCTCTCTCTCTCTCTCTCTCTCTCTCTCTCTCTTCAGCCTCGCCCTCTGATACTGCTTTTCTCATGCGTGCTTGACCTTCACTCTTTCTCTTCATTACTTCTTGTCTATTGCTTTTTTATTTTTTGGCCGGCGTAGCAACAAATGTCAGGCAGGAGTTGGCATCTCTCTCATTATTAACTCTTATTATTAAGACCCAATATTTCAAGACTTCAAATGATACATATCGGCAGCAGTTAACGATCTTTTCCCTTTTCTTAAATTACTGGTAACGATCATGTAACGAAATCACTTTATGGAATGTTGAAATTCGTAATACAAACTGCCAACATGGCATCACTAGTCGAGATCTACCAGAGGCACTGGTCTGTTCCTTCCCAGAGCCGAGGGAAAACTCTGTCTACTTACTTCGGATTTGCCGCGACCATTCATCCTTCTTCACGGTTTCTGCAATGGCTAGCACAAAGGGCCAGGTAAATGCATTTGCAGTTAAGACAGCTAAATCATTGTGAATTACTGAGCACATTTCCGTTTTTGATTGACGTTCAATCGTGACACCGAAATTTTTAGATGCTGGGATGCTGGTAGGCCGAAAGAAGATACTTGTGACAGTCCCTAGTAAAATTAGGGTATAGTGGTTATTGTCGTAGCATGCCGCTATGATGTCGTGGGTTTGCGTCTCCCCCAGGGCGAGGAAAAATCACTAGCTCAGTATCATGATCAGTTACTGCTGCAGTGTGGGGTCTGCGGTGGGAGGTTGAAACCAACATTCTTTGGAAGATTGAATTATATATTCTTCTTCACTGGTATTCATTGCGAAGAGGAAGAAATGCACAGTATTTATTCCTATAAACTCAACAGGCCTAGTGGTCAAGATGTTCACCAAACCAGCGAGAGGGCCTTGGCCCACTTCCCAGAGGCAAGAATTTGCCTTGTTCCGTTAAACCTCAATGAGTCTCATATGACTGTAGTAGTAATTACCTGATAGTCAGTCGACAGCAGTGGGTCGTAGCTTGGGGTGGTGAAGAGTGCAGTGGTAGCTCCCTCGTCCCAAAATGCAATGAGAGACTAAATTTTATCACCCTTTGGAAGTATTCCCGCGAAGAGTAGTACCAAAGTGCATTTAATTGACGAAATTTCTTTATTTTCAGGTTATCAAGTGCAAGGCAGCTGTTGCCTGGGAAAAGGGCCAGCCTATGACCATTGAGGAAATAGAAGTGGCCCCACCAAAGGCGAGGGAAATTCGGGTTAAGGTAAAGAGATTAATGTGTTGAGCACATTTCGTCTGAATGAATTACTATCTATTTAGGTACATTTGAACTGGGCAGCGTGTCATTTTATTTACCGTTATTTATTGACCTTAACTGTTATTTTATTATGTACTTGTGTAATGCCCCATCAAAAATAACAAAAATGTTTAGTAATTTTCCACTTGGGTCATGCTGTTTTGCATTTTTCTTGTGTTGAAAACAAATGAGGGTAAGCACTGTGTTTTATATGTTTCTCTGGCAGTTCTCAAGGCCAGCTTATGTTTACTTCTTTTGTTAAGATATGTGATTATTTGAGAGTGAACATCTGCAAAGATAATCTGGTGGCAGTCAGCTGAGGGGACCAGGACATCTCGAGTGTAGAAACTGAACAGTATGGGGGCCAACAAACTTCCTTGTGGTACTCCACAGTAGTGGAAACTCTAGCCTGGTTATTTTCCCCATTCTGATTTGCACTGTCCTGTTATCCAGGAAGCTGCACAATAGTCTTATCATAAGGTTGTGTAAGGAGCTCCCTAAAAATTTGAATTTAAGACCACTGTTCCACACTTTATCAAAGGCCTTAGCTATGTCTCTTGAGACCACGTTGCATCCATCTTCAGTTTGGGACATAGTTATGGTCTCATATAGCACGGTTGTGGCCAACTGGATTCCCCTTCCCTTGGACAACCCATATTGGTGTTTGGTGGTTAAGTCATTGTCTTGGAGGAATCTCATAAGACGGTTCTTTATAATAGTCTCCACAATTTTCCGAATGAGTTCCAGGAGGTTTATAGGACTGTAGTTCCTCACCAGCCTGGAGTACTTCCCTACTTTGCTTAGGAGTCTTATCATGCCTGTCTTGTACAGGTCAGAATAATATCCCATAATTAACACCTCATTTGTCATCTCCTTGAGGATCTCTAGCATGACATCTGGGAGGTATTGCATAATTTCTTTGTTAATTTTGACTTTCCCAGTGCTTTCATTTCACTTAGTTCTACTGGTTTGGTCATAGTATCGTTGGAGTCTAGCCTGCTGGTGTCTACTCTGGGATAAGGTATGATGTCCCAGGGTTGTTGTTGTTGTTACAACAATGCCATATTTAAACCCGCAAGCAAGTTTACAGAATTTTTTGGCAATATTTGATTGGTTGTCATATCTGAGGGCTAGGGAACTCATCCTATTGTCAGGGAGTGGGACGACTCACCCATGAATCTGGCTGACCGACATAGGCGCTGATTGGCTGGCGTCAGATCCCGGGAGTTCCGGTCATGGGGCAAGTTGCCTGAAGTAGTGAGAGGCTGAACTGTTATTCAAAGGGCGCGCCTTGCCGTTCTCCTGAAGGTGGTAGAGAGAAGAAGGGTCTCCTTGGTTACGTTCAACCACAGATTCCATTGGAGGATGGCAAGGGTCTCCTTATATTGGAGGCGGAGATGGTCGTTGTCAGTGTCCAGGCTTTGTTTAGAAACCACAATACAAAATCAAAA
Source organism: Macrobrachium nipponense (assembly GCF_015104395.2). Lineage (NCBI taxonomy): Eukaryota > Metazoa > Arthropoda > Malacostraca > Decapoda > Palaemonidae > Macrobrachium > Macrobrachium nipponense. The sequence continues at coordinate 12,344,071 of NC_087218.1, forward strand.
GATATCAAGACAGTCATCAGTTCGGTGAAATAATAATAATAAGAACTAGCCAACGATGACACGTGGCAATGGCTACTGAGGGGAGAGCTCAAGAAGTAAACTGAAGGAATGATAACAGCGGCACAAGATCAGGCCCTAAGAACCAGATAAGTCCAAAGAACGATAGATGGAAATAACATCTCATCCCATATGTAGGAAGTGCAATACGAAAAATGAAACCATAAACCACATAGCAAGCGAATGTCCGGCACTTGCACAGAACCAAAAGGAGGCATGATTCAATAGCAAAAGCCCTCCACTGGAGCCTGTGCAACAAACACCAGCTACCTTGCAGTAATAAGTGGTACGAAACACCAACCTGAAGGAGTGATAGAAAACGATCAGGCAAAGATCCTCTGGGACTATGGTATCAGAACGGATAGGGTGATACGTGCAAATAGGCCAGGCGTGACATTGATTGACAAAATCAAGAAGAAAGTATCACTCATTGATATCGCACTACCATGGGACACCAGAGTTGAAGAGAAAGAAAGGGAAAAATGGAAAGTATCAAGACCTGAAAATAGAAATAAGAAGGATATGGGATATGCCAAAAATAATAATAATAATAATAATAATAATGTTAAAGAGAATGACAGAGTTAAGCAAGTTGATTTAATGTTTTTTTTTTATTTTTCTATTTTCCTTGTAAGAAAAATAGAAAAAAAATATATAAATTCAACTCGCTTAATTCTGCCATTCTCTTTAACAGCATTTGCCTATAAGAGGGTCTTCTACCAAAATAATAATAATAATAATAATAATAATAATAATAATAATAATAATAATAATAATAATAGTAACTTATAAATAAAGAAAATATAGCAAGAGGACTGTTCCATCCACTTGAAAATACTTCATGAAAGGGGGAAATAAATCAATAAGAGTAACTATCTACGTTGCAGATCATAGCCACAGGCCTGTGCCACACTGACGTGACTGGATGGAAGGGCGTTCTGATCGAGGGCAAGTTCCCCTGCGTCCTGGGGCACGAAGCCAGCGGGGTCGTCGAGAGTGTGGGAGATGGAATCACCTCAGTGAAAGAGGGTAAGGTATCTTGATGTTGGCTTCATTTATCATTTGAATAATGTGTTATTATATTTACATTTGTAATCGTCTGTTTATTATAACTATATTCTCTTCCCATTCTCATTTTCCCACATTAGCCTGCTATTACATCGAAGTTTTCTTAAAAAGTTAACATATGGCTTAGTTCCGAAGACTGCGCCCTCATATCAATTAAGGCCTTCAGACCTTGTTAATAGTAACAATATCTTATGCAGAGGCTGATGGGTAAGCGCAGTAATACCTTCATCCAGCCTATCCCTTAAATTAATAATGAATAAAAGCTGAATGAGAAAATCAGCTTAAACTCCCTCAAGAAAGATGGTTAGCGTTAAAGAAAACGGAAGTCATACATTAGAGAAAACGGAAGCCAGAGCAAAGGACGATCACGATCAACAAAATGACCGAACGTTCTACAGTAATTCTAACAATAAAGAGATTCAATTCCGTCCGATCAAATCGATTTATATTATCCTTTTTTCCTGAAGAGATCACACTTTAAATTTCTGCAACAAACGCATCAGCAGGGGAAGGCAATTCTGACGGTTGCATCATCGTGGTGTCTAATCTCTCTATATATAATCTACTGCCCTTTGCGACGAGGGAGTTTACTTTGCTATTAAAATTAATCTCCTCTATCTTATTATGAGTGACTTTCGTTATCGTGTTGTTGGAGAGACGTATCACAAGAGAGAAGCAAAGATCACAGATTACATGACCCAAACTCCCCGGTAACTGGTTGAGGGTAACTCACGTAATGCAATGACGTTGAGTAAGACCGTTGGATGGGGAAATAGTCTAATGATCGTTACATGAATGTTTAAAGTGAATGATCCTCACTTTTGTATAACTTCATGAAGTCATTTTGTTGTTTAGATATTGACTATTTGATTCAAGGCCACTGAATTGAATATAGCATTTAGGTCAAAGGCCAAGCACTGGGACATATGAGGTCGTTCAGCACTGAAATGGAAATTGACAGTAAAAAGATTTGAAAAGTGTAACAGGAGGAAGATCTCGCAGTTGCACTATGAATCAATTGTTACGAGTGGGGAAAAGTAAGACCGAAGAAAGAGAATAGGAAAGGAGGTACAGAAAAAGGCATGAAAGGGGTTGCTGCTACAGCCGAAGGCACGCAGCAAAGAACCTTAAGTAACACCTACGGTGCTCCGCATGAGGTACACTGACGTCACTACCTGCTTATGATTTATATATATATATATATATATATATATATATATATATATACATATATATATATATATATATATATAATATATATATATATGTATATATATAATATATATATATATATATATATATATATATATATATATATATATAGTGCCATTGACGGTGCTAGCAGCTCCCTTAAATATACTTGGAAGTAGATTTTTAATAATTGTCTTAGCAAGTGGCAAAAAATAAACAATACTATGGTATGATTCTTTCGTTATGATTTTAAATGCGAGCATATTCATATGGGGTACACAAATCAAGGAATGAAAGTTTCCAAAGAGTTAAAATAATTGTCATGTATATAGGCTACTATCCAACATTATATGTAATATCACATTATGAACTCTTCATTTAACTATAACAGTATATGGAATAAATAATGAAGACGAATATAAAATATATGGTTTAAAAGATGTCAAGTTAATCGAATATAACCAGTGCCTTTGACGAGTCAGTTACACTAATATCAATAATCAATAAATTCCTTAATTGTATTATTATATTACATAATAGCCAGAATTGATAATGATGCACCTGTCAACTCTGATGGCAGATACGAGATATCAAATGAGAATTCTGTTGCTCCATTATGATACATCTGGAGCCTTTGTGCAATTAAAAAAAACTACTTATTGCAGGTGACCATGTCCTGGTGTCTTCCATGCCCCAGTGCCACGAGTGCTTCATGTGTAAATCGCCCAACTCGAATCTGTGCGTGAAATTCCTCGAATCTTTGGGAGCCAATGGTACTTTAGCTGACGGTACAACCCGTCTCTCCTGCAAGGGCAAGACGATCTATCACTTCATCTCTTGTTCAACCTTCGCTCAATATGCCGTTCTTCAGGACGGTTTCTTCACAAAGGTTGGTGAGACCTGTGTACCTTTAACATGTGGGTCTTTAGGTTCCTTTGAGATTGTGCCTTCATACTATTCATTCAGGTCGCAAGTCCAGATTCAAGAAAGGAGGGATGGACGCGTGGTTTTTGAGCTTGCCTTTAAAAAGTCTTTCTCCGAAAATCAGTCGTATGTCAATGTATAAGTCTTAAGAGATGTTTTTTTAAATGATAGGTGGAATATTGACCCTGTCTTGCAATTCCTTTTAGCTGGAACTTAAGTACAAGTAATAAAATAAATTTTCTTCAAGTTACTCACTATCTAAGACAATAGAAATTATTTTGGCGATTGGCGAACTGTCGTTCTTCAAACTGTGCACTGATATCATGTCAATATTGATTTAAGAACTCTATTATTCTTTGACAGATAAGAAAAGATGCTCCCATGGACAAAATGTGTCTCCTCAGTTGTGGAGTAACAACAGGCTATGGAGGACCCGTCAAAGTAGCAAAGGTGAGGACTGGAAATGACCCACTGAATTTGTTTCTTCTGCATAAGTGAGGACAGCCAAAGTGTCCTTTCCTAGTTCAACGCACAGAAAAACCAAAAGAATGAAAGGAGAGAGAGAGGGATTTTAACCTTCAAAGATGTATTAGACCTGACTCTTTACGGACTGCAGGGCAACTATTAAGATTCATTACTCAACATTTGCTTATTTACTCCATGAATATTTTTTTTATCATTGTCATATTACGTTTCTTGAGCTTTAGCTTTACATTTCCGGACCTGTTCCAGATGATTCACTTGTAATACTTGTCCATTGTTGCTGCCATCATGTTTCACCAAAAAAACGTCCCCATGACTTTGTCCCAGGTCACACCAGGATCAACCTGCGCAGTTTTTGGCCTCGGAGCCGTTGGTCTTGGCGCAGTCATGGGCTGCAAGCGTCAGGGAGCAGGAAGGATCTTTGGTATCGATATCAATAACGATAAAAAGGAAGTTGGTCAGTACATTCCTTTGCCATCAAACCAATAAGCGTCAACAATATCTATTCACACATAATTACAAATTGTTTATGCTTAATGCCTAGTATTTCTATCTAACTATCTACTAAATCTATCTATCCACCTACCTATGCATATATATAAAATATATGTACATATGTTGCATTTCCCTTACAGGAAAGCTCTTTGGAGTGACAGACTTTGTGAACCCAAACGAGTACCAGAAGCCCATTGACCAGGTACTGATGGAGAAGACACAGCAGGTGGGCTGTGACTACACCTTCGAGTGCATTGGCAACTTAGGCGTCATCCAGTCAGCACTGAATGCCTGTCGTTTGGGCGAGGGACAGTGCGTCGTTATAGGAGTGCCCCCCTCTGGAAGCACCATTGAAGTTGACCCAATGCAACTGCTTTTCAGCAAGGTCCTCACAGGATGCTTCTTTGGAGGTGAGCCTTCATTCAACTTCTCATAACAATCTCCAGGCCAAATTTTAGGAAAAGAAAGTTCAACTTATGCCTAAAGTGCACCTAGCCACCTGGTACTCTGAGTGCCAAAGTGTCAAAAGTTTTCATGCTCTCTTGGCTGACATGTCCTCTTGCCCTGTCAGGCTGGCCCAAAGTACATAGGAAAGAGGTGGCTTGTATCTAGATTTAGTGCAACCCTCAGAAAAATGTTGAAGTTTGGATACCCTATGATAATAATAATAACACTTCATTGACAAGAATGGCAGCCTATATGCCACTGTGTTTATTCTATGCTTTCTCAACTGGACATGTAAGTCTTTTTGTACGAGCAGGTAAATCATACAGAAGCTAACCAAAGTTCATTTATAACATGAAATTTCAGGAGTCCATGCTACCATTAAGAAATGTGAATGACACCAGGGGTACTTACATGTTATATTTATACCCGACAACATGTTTTTAAAAATGGAGGTCGACTTTTCATTGGTCATCAAGACCAGGGAGCTCTACCATTGGCTACGAGTCTGTTTAAGTGTTAAAGGCACTGATTGGCTGGTGGGTAGGGGTCCTGCTCAAAGAAACCAGCTGTTGAGTTGCTCCCAGTTCATATCTCGTTCTCCTGACTGTAGTCAGCAGGAGGGTCACCTGGGTAATGTTGAGTGTTGGTTTTCACTGCAGAAAGGTGAGGGCCTGCTTGTGGCAGAGGCAGTGGTGCCCTGTGTCACACCCAGGGATCATGGTGTTACTTATGATCTATTGGCACTGGGGAGTTGCACCATTCCTTCGTGTAGTGTTGGTATTTGTCAACTGCTGCTTCCTCTGAAGGGCCTGCAGTTGCATGGCTAAGTTAACATGTTTCATCTATTACTATCAGAGTAACAGTGCATGTGCGTGTGACAACAGAAGTAACATCAACAACGATGTTAATAGCAGTACGTACCATAGTGGTAACAGTGATGTAAGATAATTTCAAGTCATAATAAATTATATTTATAAATTTTACTTATGTTTATGTATGTAGTATGTATGTATGTATGTATGATCTATGTATGTATGTATGTAGTATATATATATATATATATATATATATATATATATATATATATATATATATATATATATATTCGTAGAGCTGGAGGAGGGAGAGAAAGCTGACTCCTTTCATTCAATCCTCCAGCATTACGACAATATATATATATATATATATATATATATATATATATATATATATATATATATATTTATGTGTATGTATATGCATATACATCACAGATCATTTCATACTAGCATATCATAATTGCAGGACTGGAGCCTTCGGAGGTACCTGCCCTCGTCGACGATTACATGAACAAGAAGCTCATGCTGGACGAGCTCATAACTCACACACCTCCTATAGAGGACATAACGAAAGCCTTCGATCTCTTGATTCAGGGGAAGACTCTCAAGACTGTCTTGCACTTCTGAGCCATGAGACGTAAATGAGCAACTGGGGAATCTGAGGATAATGAATTATTAAGACAAATGATGATAAAAAAAAAAAATTCATTTTCCTCACAATCGCCACCACTCCATTGGCCATCTCCTGCCCTCTACAACAACTCCCATAGCAAAAAAAGTCTGCGGCTTATACACCTAACCAGCCACTCTCCCATCTAAAAGTAAGGATTAAAAAATTGCGAAAGACAAACACGGACTGAACAAAGTACAAGAAAATCAGTTTGAAAAAAAATGATATAAATAACCGAGACATATAGACAGACTGAGGACACCAAGATTCCAATATAATTAACCCTTTGTGTCTCGTTTTTTTCTACTTTCAGCGTTCTTCCTAACTGGGTCTCATTTGTGTCCCGATGATCAATGAATAAACGTGAAAACGGTTGGCGCAGCTCTTTTGACTTGTAATATTTCCCTGTGGTTTTCGCTTATAATAAGTCAAGTCCATCTCGTCTGAATTTTCTTTATGTATATATATCGTATATATATATATATATAATATATACGTATATATAGATATATATTATATATATAATATATATATATATATATATATATATATATCTATATATATATATATATATAAACATATTCATTATGAACCATTTTCTTTTTAATACGAAGGACTAAAGACAAAGTAAAAGTCCAGTCACTTCAATTCTTGAACTGATGAAACACCTATATAGAATGTTCACAAACCTCCATAGCATTTGTAGTTGCTTTATATTCCACACATGTATACATAACCACACACATTATATTATATAATAGATATTATATATATATATATCGATATATATATAAAATATAATATAGTGGCCACTTTTTACCAGATATGTATATGTAAATGCAACGGTCACAATGCCCAGTATAAACTTTTCGAATTCATTTCATATCTTAAATACGCCCGTCACTACAAACATCAGATCCAAATCGAAGAATATGCGTGTTGTTTGTTAAAGCCACATGACCATAACATTAAAGGCACAGCTTGATGCATACCGAGTTCACTAAAACACAGGGTGGGTAAAATAAACAATCTACTAAAAACCAACAGTCTACTCAAAATAAACAATCTACAGACAATTGAGCAATCTACTGAGAGTGAAAATAACGGCATCTTCACTCATCATCATTCACGGCGAATTTCATCGCGCAAAAATCGACTTTTTCTTGAGCCAGCTGACCTGGAGGGACGTCGGGTATCTTCTGCTGCCGATTTCCACCACCTCGGAGACGAGAGGCTGGCTGGAGATCACTCCGTAGCCCAGACAGTCGAGCCCCCTCACGATCTGCCGACGGAACGTTATCCATTAGGGATACATAGCAATAATCTGGGGATAACAGTAGGGTACATAGAAATAATCCGGGATACATAGAAATAATTGGGGATACATTGCAATAATCTGGGATACGTAGCAATAATTATGGTTACATGGGAATAATTATGGATACATAGTAATAATCCGGGATGCATAGCAATAATCACGGATACATACCAATGATTAGGGATACATAGCAATAATCAGTGATACAAAACAATAATTAGGGATACATAGGGATAATTATGGATGCATAGCAATAATAAGAGATGCATAACAATAATTAGGAATACATACATAGCTCTAACTCCTGATTCATACTATACTAATTTATTGGTATATCAACAGTATGTGTAATTATACAAGGCATGATCCAACCTCCAGCTTACTCGGGGCGCGTGCTAAAATCTATTATGGTCTAATAGCCGTTGTTTCACCAACGGAAATTAAAATAAATACGCTACATTTCATTATAGATAATTGTTCGGTACTGTTCAACATACACATTATTCATTTTTTATATTTTCATTCTAATAAACAAATCATAAATATTCTATCCTAAAATTTCTGTATCTTTAGCTCAACGCAAAACATGTTTTTCAGACCTTTTTACGCTCTTCCATAGACCTTTCCTACCCCCACAAGAACAACATACCGAGAACAACAACAACACCAACAACATCAACAAAGTAGTTAGCAGGCTTACTCCCTGAGTAAGCGATAGCTGATTTTTCCTTTGCACGTGGTCTCAATAGGGTTTCACCCTCTAAGTCTAAGCCCATTAAAGTCTATGCTTTCACATTCCCTCACTTTCACTCACCTTCAACTTACCATCTCACGGTTCTCATTCTTACTGCATCACTATATAATTCGCAAATATTAATTTATTTAGGTTTGTAGTTTAACATTAAAAACTTTAACGTAACTGTAAGGAGGATGTACGATCAGGAAGTTGTGGCACAATA
>NC_087218.1:12355000-12392500 GCF_015104395.2 Macrobrachium nipponense
CGCGTACTCGGCAACCTCGTTTTGGACGCTGGTCGTGAACGAGTACGCCACACACGGCGGCTGTTGCTGCGAAGACTTCCGGTCCTCGGTGAGACAGGCGTACGGCGGCAGGGGGCCTTCCTGTCCCCCCTCCACTTCGTAACTCACCGATGTCTCGTTCTGTTTTGGTGAGATGGGAAGAGAGCACTTGCATTGGTAACCTTAATGATGGTAGCATTATGTTTTGATTTTATTCCTGTGAAGAGACAGGGGTGGGCATAGGTGCCCAAAATGGGGGTGTTTTCTGTTGTTGTTGTTGTGCGCGTGTGTGTGTGTAATAATAATAATAATAATAATAGTAATAATAATAATAAAAGGAGCCCATTAAAAACGCCAAAATACAGAAAGTAAGTAGAACTATATTTCAGAGACTGCTGTTTCTCTCTCTTACTTTCTATATTTTGGCGTTTTACGGGCTCCTTTTATTAGATGGAATTCTGTTGTAACAGAACATTTTTACCAGTTATAGATATATATTATGAGAGTTTGTGACAATTTTTCTTCTTCTACTAACAATGTATGCTCATAATAAACAATAATTAAAATTATTATAATAATATTCTGCTTTTCTGTCTGTACAGCCATTAATTTGGAGTAAAGTTTGATATCATTCCTGAAGGTTTTTCTTTTTATATCTTCAATTTAGTCTATCAAAATAACAACTCATTCTTGAAGCAAATCATCACCTGTCCGCTCGACCAAATTAGCTTATTTCCCCCCCGCCCCGCATGCCCTAAACCAACACGTTCCGTGAACCTCGCAGCCTTCCACCACAACAATTATCACTAATACTACTACTAATACTAATGAAAATGATAATCTAAAAAGAGATAAGTTTAATGATTCAGGATATAAAGATAACTTCTCTGGAAGCTGATGTCTGCAGAGAAACTTTTTATGCTAATTTATTGGCGTCTTTACATAATTGACTCAGGTCGATATGTAACACTAGGTAAAGCCTTTATCGAGTAAAAAAAAATAAAAAAAAAAAAAAAAAACTAGGCCTAAAATTTGCAATAAATTTTAGTGGCCAGGCATGGGTCATCAATGCGTTTACTTTCCTAAGATCGCTGTGGTATGGCTTGTACAGATATCATACGTTGCCAATTTTCGTGTTAAGGTACTAATCATATTAGCTTCATGGAGTCAATTGAAATACTTTGTACTTCTTCAAATGACGTACTTTGTTTCCAACAAGTATTTTGATTGTGGTCCTACCTTTTCATCGCCTTGGGCTTCATCCTTCCTCCCTCCGAGCGTTTTCACGATGGGGGGGCAGAGGGGGTGAGGGGGCTCCTCCAAATATTCGAAGAAACTGTGGACTCCTTCGTATCTCGGGGTAGACTGGGGTTCAGTGCATACCTGCGTGGTTGAAATGAATCATCTATTAGTGACAGCAATGTTATGTTTTATCCTTCGTTCTGCGGATGACTTCATAAGCTGTGCTTGAGAGCTTCCATTGTCATTGAAAAGAAGTTGTTGGAAGTGCAAGATTCATTTGCCTAATCTAAGCTGTCAGGCTATGAGTGTTTTGCTTCTGACAGACCTTCCCTCCTACGAGGGTCTTGTACCTATCTATCTGTCCTCCTCCACACTGGCATAAAATATCAAGTATCACTTAAATAGTTTCAGTAAGGTTAGACTTAACGTTAACATGGAAAAGAAAGTAATCTGAGTATAATACAGAATTTCGTCTGGCTTGCCAAAACAATGAGAAAAAATACTCAACTTATATTTAAGAATCTTGTTCAACTTTTGAATTAAACACTGAAAAAACTTGAAAAGTCTGTCAAACCTATACTCTAATGAAAAAGAAACAGCTGCGCTAAAAATGTTAACAACATAATCTTAGAATTTATTCAATTTTCTAAGAGAGCTATTATGAACAAAGTACTGGAGATACATTCAAGAATACCCTTCAGATAAACCAACTTTCAGCGTCTAACAACCCACCCTGGAGAGCGCCTCTTGTAAGTCCGTCGTGGGTTCGGGGGACGTTGTCCAATCTCTCCTGTAGAAGGCAAAGTAGAAACTCACGCCTAGAATGGCCACCAACAACACCACCATGAAGATGTGGAGCCTCTTCGGTCCGCGTTCCTTCTCCACGAGCTGGAAGAAAGATAAAGTCAATCAGTACATGTTTGTGGGCTTTAATCAGGTCTCTCCTGTTATTAAGGTTACGGAATGTTAAGTTTGGACATTATTTGGTAGCAATCATCACGAATCTGGTGTGAGCTAAGTCTATCATAGTTTAACCAGACCACTGAGAGCTGATTTACAGCTCTCCCTAGGGCTGGTCCGAAGGATTAGATATTTTTTACGTGGCTAGGAACCAATTGATTACTTAGCAACGGGACCTACAGCTTATATTGTGGGATCCGAACTACATCGAGAAAAGCATTTCTATCACCAGAAATAGATTCCTCTGATTCCGCGTTGTTCAGAGCGGGGAATCGAACCAGGTCCCTGATGGTGCGAGCTAATTGGGTTACAACGACGCCCGAGGAACCAAGAGCGTGGATGGTCTCTCCTACCTTGACTGTCCAACTTCTTGAACTTTTTCCACCACTTACCCGAGAACAAATACTTCGGACCCTATGAACATCTGGGAAGGCGACGACCAAGTGGTCTTATTTCTAAGAGAACTGCTTTTGAATCATAAAAATTATATTCTTTTGATTTCATAATGAAAAATTTTGTGTCGTCTACGTACTGAAATGAAATACACAATTAAACTCGCTCGAGTGAACAGGAATATAAGAATTAGGCCAAAGGCCAAGCGCCGACTCATGAGGTCACTCAGCAACGCAAGGAAAATTGAGAGTCGAGGTCAGAAAGGCGTAACAGGTGGAAAACCTCGCAATTACACTATGAAACAACTGCTAGGAGAGGGTGGAAAGAAGGATGGAAGAAAGAAACTATGAGGGGAGGTACAGTAAAAGGAATGAAGAACCTAAGTAATGCCTCGATTGAGAAAAAGCAAGAGAGAATTCCTCCTTTTACATATTATAAGAACGGATGGAAGTTAAGAAAAAAAAAAAACTCTCGTTTAATAAATAACATGACACAAGCAGCCACGTCCGTCCATTGATAAGAGCATTGTGAAATCAGTGTTACGAAAAAAACATGACTCTCAAGTCAAGCCCAAATGACCTATAGGAGATTCTTGGAACATAAAAGCAGTTTTGTAATTACAGGTAATGTCCAAAACTGCTTTTTCGTGGGAGACTTTCATTCATATGTTACACCGGCTTCCGCTGTTCTAGGTAACTTCGGGAGCGGACGCGAAATTATGTAATTCCATCTTTGTTGTGCCAGCCATGATATCACACGCTAATTATAAATATGACAGTAGGCCTACACTGAAATTTATGGACTTTTGATGGAAGTGAGTTCATATATATACATATACACACACACCATATATATGGTTATATTTAATTATTTAATTATTTAATTAATACCAATTAAATATATAAAAATTTATTATATGTAAAATATATCTATATATATATATATATATTGTTCTCTTGTTATATAACTGAGACCTGTTTTGTAAATTAAATATTTTGTAAGACTGAATATCAGCTTGGGAGTCTAGAAACTTTTTGTACCGATATCAAAACATGTTTTCATATAGATACATACTTACGTCCATACATAGTATATATATATATATATATATATATATATATATATATATATAGATATATATGTATATATATATATATAGTATAATATATACATGTATATATACGGTATTTTAACACGTTGGGACCTATGAGGTCACTCGGCGATGGGAGGGAACTTCAAAGGAGGTAGGTTTGTTAGGAGAGGGTGGAAAGTAAGATGGAAGAAAGAGAACATAAAAGGAGGTACAGTACAAGGAACTACATTGGTTGCATCTAGGGGCCGAATGCACGCTGCAAAGAACCTTAAGTAATTGCCTACAGCGCACCGCATGATGTCCACTGACGGCACTTTCCCCCTACCGGGCAAGCGCCTTGTTGACAAAGGTAAGTTTAATCTGACAACAATCTCTCTCTCTCTCTCTCTCTCTCAAACAGGAAAAGCCATCGCCGACATAAGGTCAGTTTATGCAAATTACACTAACCATTCTCTTGCCCAAGGAGCAAACTTCCGTTGAGGCAAGCGGCCGGTTTAAACTCAAATTCTTGAGAAATCTAAATTCAGCGAGTGAATCAAAGCTCATCTACTAAACGGGAATGACTCGAGAAAATAGTGCATGACTGCATTTCCGGTCAGTGAATCACATTTTCATTGTCATTTCCGTCGCGACGCGAAGCGCGGGATAATATTCATGCTTTGAGCAAAAACAAAAGCAACTTCCAACTGCTTGTTGATCAGCTGACTGAAGTGCCCGAGTCTGTTTAAAATGTATTAACACTATCATTTAATAAATAATAATATAATAATAATAATAATAATAATAATAATAATAATAATAATAATAATAACGTAGAAAACGGCCAACGGCTTCAGTTTCTAAGGAAACATCTGGTGTGTGACCAACCTCACGACAAGCAACAATTAAATTAGATATATTATCTTTAGTTCTGATATCCTGTGCTTTATATATATATATATATATATGTGTGTGTGTGTGTGTGTGTGTGTTGTATGTGTGTGTGTGCCTTGGAGGAATAATGCCATTGTTCCTCCAAGGTGTGTGTGCGGATGACTGACTTCCAGAATGACTCCGAAAAACATGGACTTATCAATGAAATAAGATGCCTGATACCCATTCGAATAATATCTTTTTAGATACATTATCATCATTGTTATTATTATTATTCATAAAAAATACGCATACATGTAAAGTACAAGCAAAGCGGTCAATTACTCGCTGAAAAAGACTACCCAAATGTGTAACTGGAAGAGAACATTATATTAAGTCTAAGAAGTACATAATTAAAGCTAATATATAAATGAGTGCAATTATATAAGTAAAACAAGAAAAATTTTATATTTAACACGTAATTACTTTAACACAACGCATCTGCCTACAACCCCCATTGGTGTTGAAGGCTATGGGTTGCTACTTTGACTTATTACATATCTACGCGTCCTCTGCTCCGAGGTGCTATAGTACTAAACATGGTGGAAGCTCCTTGGGACCCCGTGTTTAGTACTAGCCCCTCCGGGATCAAAGTACAATATAGCTACACCCATTTCTATAGTGTGTAGTCGACAAATTATATATAAATAAACGATATCTTCCTACCCCCGTCTGCTTTACATTTACCTTACGGTGTTTAGTACTATGTAGCACCTCGGAGTGGCTGACGCATCGATATCACGCCCAAGTAGCACCGGTTCTGGTACGGCGCAGTGACTAGGCTATGGCGCCGTCCTTAAGTAACAAACCCCATTTATGGACTAGAACTCTCGCGTTCCTTCGGACCGCCCATGATGAGAGAATTCATGTTTGTTAATTACAATGTCTGATTAACGATAAGAAACCTATTACGAACAATTAGTCCCATTCCCCTTATCACGAATTTCAGATATGATTAGCCTTTACCAGCCCCGGAGTGATCCTGTACAATGACATCACACACACACACACATGAATAGCTTTAGCTTTCGTGGTCTCATTGTGACCCACTGCCACTCACACCAGCTCCCTCGGCTCTAATAAAATTTAACAAAACACTGGGATTCACATATCTGTTCAAATGGCAATTTCCTTGTAAAGCTGACTTCTCCGGAATAGATACGGCCGTGTTTGGAGGCATTAAAGACCAAGGTCAGATCAAAAGGTAGATGTTTATGCTCATATGAACACTTAATATAAATAAATCCATCTGAAATAAAACTGTGCACGTTTTAAAATTAGTTTTTCAATAAAAGTTTCTGATAAACATACATATGCATACACACTCTTTTATATATATATATATAATAATATATATAATATAATATTGAATATATATATATATATATATATCGAGCTACAATGTCCTTTAATATCTAATTCGCTCTACCACGGAATTAATATTTTCATATATGCTTAACCGAAGGGGAATTTTTTCTCGATAATAGACTTGCCTGGACCAGGGCGCGAACCCGTGCATCCTTTCAAACCAAGTCTAGTTATCGAGAAAAATTCCCCTTCGGTTAAGCATATGAAAATATATTAATCCGAGGTAGAGCGAATTAGATATTAAAGGACATTGTAGCTCGATATATGTAGAATCACGGAAATGTGATATGACTTATATATATATATATATATATATATATATATATATATATATTTATATATATATATATATATATCTGCAACTGATCTATCCCTTGGAAAACGGAGTCTTGATAGAAAGAGTAAAACCAGCACTTGTTCATAAAACATCCTTACGGTAGTCATAACAAAATAAAGGATGTTTTATGTACAAGTCCTGGTTTTACTCTTTCAATATATATAATATATATATTATATATATTATATATATATATATATATATTATATATGCATATATGTAATATTATATATGCTATATATATATATATATATATATATATATAGATATATATATATATATATATATATATATATAATATTGAGCCATAAATATCACCTGTAATATCAATCATATATCAGAATTTACATAAACACATTCGTCAGTTCCAGAGTGCAAAATAAATTTTTTCCATGAAACAGCAATAAAGACGCAAGAATCACTGATAAAAATGACCCACGTAAAAAAATTTTATCATAAAAGATGAAAACACAGAAAGAGCATAGAAAGAAAGCGCTCGATGAACCAACGAAACTTTCAGCCACGGCCCGGTGGTGGCCTGTCCTAAAGCGTTGCTAGACGAAAATCATGGCTGGATTTAAGCTGAAGAAAAAAAAAAAACTATCGAGGATAGACGGCTGCAATTTGGTATGCTTGATGATTGGAAGGTGGTTGATCAACACGCCAATTTGCAGCACTCTAGCCTCGGTAGTTTTTAAGATCTGAGGGCGGATAGAAGAAGTACGGACGGACAGACAAAGCCAACTCAATTGTTTTCTTAAAAAAAAGAAAAAAAGAAAGTAATATAGGGCTTTGCAAAAGAGACAAAGCGCTCGATCTCTGACACACTGCAATATCTTTATCGCCACATGTGTTCTTTGTCATGACCATCCGTTAATATGCTAATTATTAGAAAAAGACACCCATTAAAATGCGGATTGGCGTGAGGTGCCAACCGACGACGCACTTACTTTCGGATTATGAAACATTGGAACCATCGTTTCTTCCTCGCTTGAAGCTATGTCAGTTTGAAAAGTGTACTGTAGTTCGTAGCAGTAGGAATTTACTTCTTTTCACTTCTTTGGCTTATCTGTTTTACTTGGCGTTCGTGGGAATTTCTCTAACTCTCTTCAATAATTTCACTGTCGGAAATCCAGCACTTGGGGGACGTGGAAAGGCCTTGCGCGATAGCAGGAGAGTGAAGTCACTGAACTGGCACCTCTGGCTCCTGGTGCCCGACTACAGTGCCAGCATGCACAGGATGACACAGGAAAGCTAGCGAACACAGGTTCGCTTCCCGTTCAGTGTCGTCCGACACTGACGTCTGGGCCTTCCCTGAATTCTTGATGAAGAATTTTGCAATATGTCACGACACTGTCATTCTTTGTATCCAACAAAGTATTTCAGCTGTCTTATTTTATTTTACTCTTTATTTATTTATTTATTTTTTGTTTGTGAAGAATTCTATTCGCTTGCTTCCACAGACAGATATTTTCTCTACGTTTTTATTGGGGGTGGGGTGGGGGTTAAACCATCCACCCGTCAGCTTCTTCTCTATATAAAAAACATGATTACCTATAATTACATGTTGTCGAGTTCGAATTTTACGTAACCACACACGCATAAACAATAATTTACAGCGTAAATGGATTTATATTCATGTGTTAAAATAGGGTATCCCGTGAATTCCTGTCTTGCTACATTTCCAACATGAAGTACTAGGGGTGATTCATCTATTCAATCATTTCCACAGTATCACAGCTATTTCGTCAGGAATGCCGTTCCCTTGACTTCAATTCTATTTTGTACAAAAAACACTTTAGCCCTTCCTACACATGAAGGCCTTTCCGTTCGAAAATGCCTGTTTATAATAACTCAGTTTTCCCAGGCCTCCCTCTCAAAAGACCAAATTATTCACTCCTTCTTTCTAAACAATCGAATCACACACAAACACACACACACACTATGGTCCATGAGAGCCATCTTCTCAACCATACTTTTATATCATTGTATCACAGTCTCGTAGCTCTTGATTACACGCCCAGTACAATATGCAGCCACAGATGTTTTCGAAAATTCCAAGGTAAAATGACCTGGCTCAAAGGTGCCTTAATACTCTGGTGTCCTGTGAGGCCATGGACAATTTAATACTCACTCCAAGAGGGAGATTGTTTAAACGTAGGACTTGGCATACAAGTGGCTCGAGTATCATATATATATATATAAATATATATATATATATAATATATATATATATATATATATACACATATATATTATATGTATATATATACATATATATATTATATATATATATATATATATATAAAACTCAATCACGAAAGTTTGGAACGTGATAAATGTATAAATAAAGGTATAAGCCACGAAGAAAAGTGAAACACTGGAGTAGCTGCAAGATCTTTCGACTCAACGTCCTTTATAGCTTAGCAGCTACTCCAGTGTTTCACTTTCCTTCGTGGCTTATACCTTTTATAATATAATAGATATATATATATATCTAATATATTATATATATCATAATATATATATATAACATATATGGCTTGAGTATCTTAGAATAAACGTTGTTTTCAGGATTTCAGGATATTGATAGAATGATATTCAGGGGTCTTAAGTCATAAAAGAGGCTTTTAGGCTTTTATTCCACAAAAAAATCATTGACCAAACTATGTTTAATTCACGCACATTATAAATCCATATACATTTCTTCAAAGTGCCAGTCGTTTAGCTTAACACAGGGTGGCTTGTTGTAGGTGACAAAGAGAAAACATCTGTGGTTGCATATTGTACTGGGCGAGAAATCAATAGCTACGAGACTGTGATATAAAAGCATGGTTGAGAAGATGGCTTTCATGAACCATAGTGTGTGTGTGTGTGAATCAATCGTTTAGAAAGACGGGGAGAACAATTTGGTCTTTTGAGAGAGTAAGAGAGGGAGACCCGGAATAACTGAGTTAGTATTATAAACAGGCATCATCGAACGAACAGGCCTTCATGTGCAATTAAACACGGCGTCCCAGGGAGCTTCCTTCCATGTTTAGTACTATAATAGAGTCACATCAACCGTGCATTTGATGTCTAGACGTATCCCTTACTACGCTCTTGAATGGCTGTTGATAAGCCAGTCACAGGGATAAAAACTCTCAGTCTGTCGAGAGTTCACATAGGCAGGAAGTATGTTCCAACCCTCCTGAGGGATACTCGTGCATGTGATGTCCCTCAGGAGAGGTGAACCATACATCCTGCCTACGTGAACTCTCGAGAGAGACTGGGAGTTTCCAGTCCTGTGATTGGCTTATCAACAGCCAATCAGGAGCGTCGTAAGGGACTGGCCTAGACCCCTCAGGAGAGGTGGAGCATACATCCTGCCTATGTGAACTCTCGAGAGAGACTGGGAGTTTCCAGTCATGTGATTGGCTTATCAGCAGCCAATCAGGAGCGTCGTAAGGGACTGGCCTAGACATCAAACGCACGGTTCATGTGAATCTACAGTAGCACCTCGGAGGTGAACGGTAGACAACGAGCCATAAAAGCATCCATTGCCTGCATTTTTGTTGCTAAGGAACTCAACCTCCAGGAGGATTGTTCGTTGCAGTAACATGGTTGCAAACGGTAGTATTTGCATGGGTGGTAGGACTTCGCTCTAACACGAAACTGTCCTGAGAAGGTTGGGGACATTAAAACAAATAGACAAAATATCTTTCCGTAAGTGCCTCAATAAATACATGTACAAATGCCCTTATCTTCTTCCTAATGGGAGAGATCAGTGTCACTTAGGTTAGTAATTCCCGCTTAATCGTGATGTGCTTGTCAAAACAATTTGCTTATTCTATCTCGATACGTAACTAGATAACACATAGACGCAAGTAGTACCCCTGTTCATAAACCAGTCTGTAGATAACCAGTCAGAGAGGAAATGGGAAGTGGAACAATGCACGTAATATATATAGTATATATTTATATATATATAGTATATACATATATATATAATATATATTATGTATGTATTGTATGTACTCGCTATGCCTCTCCGTCATGTATGTATGTAATATATATGATATATGCTTAAAAAATCGCAGTAGATGCACGTGACTTCATATAAATAAGCGAATTCCACAGGAAAATGATAGTCAGAAATCCAAGCGTTACTCGCTTTCGTCTTTACTAGCATTGTCAAGGAGCGAATGAAATACAATTGTATTTCATTCGCTCCTTGACAATGTCTTAGTAAAGACGAAAGCGCTTGGATTTCTGACTATCATTTTCCATTTTCCTGTGGAATTCGCTTATATATATATATATATATATACATATATATATATATATATATATATATATATATATATATATTATATATGGGATAGATACGCAATATTTCAACAAAACTAAGTTTGTTCGGCATCTGGCAAATCACTTTGTCGGACCGTCAGCTTACAGAAAAAGGCATTTTATAGTACTTGGTGTCAAAGTATAAAAAGGCAGTTTCATTAATCGGCAAAACTGTAAAGCTGTGAATGATCGGGACCGTCAAAACAAAGTCTGACTTGGTAACAGAAATGCAGTAATCTTTTGTTTGAACATTTCCCGTTTAATGGCTACCTAATATATACACTGTCTAAAATTTTGAGATTAGTAATATTTCTTGGATTTTTAGAGAAGACTCCTTATGGAACCAGGACTGAGATTTGGAGTCTGCTCTAATTGTGCAGGATGCCTCAGTTTTAGTTTTCTGTAATAGAAACCTATTGTGCCGGCTTTGTCTGTCTGACCGTCCGCACTCAGATATTAAAAAGTACTGAGGCTAGAGGGCTGCAAATTGGTATGTCGATCATCCACCCTCCTATCATCAAACATTCCAAATTGCAACCTTCTAGCCTTGGTAGTTTTTAAGATCTGAGTGCGGACGGACAGACAGACAAAGCCAGCACAATAGTTTTCTTTTACAGGCAACTAAAACTGAGGCATCTGTAAATATCAGCCTCCCAGGTATGGACTATTTCTTATCCCTAATCTTTCCCCTCACTCCTAACCTTATTCAATCAATAAAGATCCTGTACAGCCATGGAAAAATAGCACACCCCTGTCTCAGACCCACTTTAGATTGATCAGTGTTTTGTTTTGTTTGTTTGGTGTTTTTACGTTGCAGGGAACCAGTGTTTATTCAGCAACGGGACCAACGGCTTTACGTGACTTCCGAGTACGTCGAGCTTTGAACGTCTACCACCAGAAATACACATCTCTGACCCTTCAATGGCATGCCCGAGAATTGAACTCGCGGCCACCGAGGTGGCAGGCCAAGACCAAACCGACCACGCCACTGAGGCGCTAGATAGATCAGTGAACAAGAGGTTTATTTCTACAGGCGCTTGACAGATGAAATACTTAATAATGCTAAATGCAACACGAGGTAAATCATGGAATAAGGAAGCAGATACGAAAGATTCGGAAGATAGAAGAGTGTCTATGGAAGATAATAAAGTTGGAATATATGAAGGGGCGGTTAAGCAATTACTCCTGCAAATATAAGCAGTTTAGATGAAATTGAGTGCGAAGACAAATTTGACGTGCTACTGATGAGCTTTCGAAGAAGTAGGTATATGAAGCAGCTAATATCGCACGATGGTTCTGCGCATGAGATTCATCCTTAATATAAATGAATATAGAATTTAGGTGAGAGGCCAAGCACTGGGATCTTTGAGGTCATTCAGCGCTGAAACGGAAATTGCCAGTAAAAGGTGTGACAGGTTAAAATGCATTTGTACTATGAATTAATTGTTAGGAGAGGATGAAGAGGAAGATGGAAGAAAGTGACTATCAATGGAGGTACAGTAAAAGGGACGGAAGGGATTGCAGCTAGGGGCCGAAGGTACGCTGCAAATAACCTCAAGCAATGCCTACAGTGCACCGCATGAGGTGTACTAACGGCATTAAAGCGCCTCAGTGGCGTGATCGGTATGGTCTTGACCTGCCACCTCGATGGCCGCGAGTTAGATTCTCGGGCATTCCATTGAGGTGTTAAAGATGTGTATTTCTGGTGATAGACGTTCACTCTCGACGTGGTTCGGAAGTCACGTAAAGCCGTTGGTCCCGTTGCTGAATAACCACTGGTTCCATGCAACGTAAAAGCACCATACAAACAAACAAACACTAACGGCACTACCCCGCCACGGGCAATATTAGTGGTTCAAGGATGTACATGAAACATGACGCAAGAGTTTGTTATGTCGGGACTACAAATCCAACAAAAGAAAGGAACTGCAGACGACATTCCCAATGTCATGATGAGGGAAGAATATAATTTTATTTGGAAAAACCGAACAGGGCGATGGCGTCGTCTTCCGACGTCACCGTGAAAGAAAAAAAAATACTAAAAAAAAAACCATTCCATCGGTGTTCGAATGTGTTGGCAGAAGACAGAACTCTCGAACTGACTGAAAAGGTTCAATTAGACGCAACTACGAACCTACTCCGCAGAAGAGCCTGATTTTCAATCTAGTATAAACCGCAGATTTTGTTACTACGAATACACAAGATATATGCCTAGCATATAAAAACATCCTTTATTTAAGGACTTGGTAATAGGATGGCGGTTCGTCGAAGAGCAATCCTATAATTTTTTAAGTACGAAGTAAGGTATCTTCCTATAAGCCAAAGATTCCAGGAACGAGGCATTACAGTACGAGTATATCTCGGGTAAACATTCTAATGCATATATTAAAATCAATACAAATTTACGAAGGGTATTTTGTGATCGAATTACTGCGCGTAATTTAGTTTTTTTTCACGATATAGTTTCTGTACATCGTTTTACATTAATGAGATCATACTAAAACAAACATCTAATCGCTAATCACTTACAATACCTAAGGCTGACTGCTGAATATATACTTGAACTTATTCAGTCAAAAAAAAAAAGGCTTTGTTTAAGACATGGGCTGGATAATTGCAATATATTCAGAATCCTCTCTCTCTCTCTCTCTCTCTCTATATATATATATATATATATATATATATATATATATATATATATATATATATGTGTGTGTGTGTGTGTGTGTGTGTGTGTGTGTGTGTGTGTGTGTTATTGTAATACAACAGTATATGAAGATAAAAGACCCATAAAACACTATTTGAACGTTGCAACCATATATTTCAAGCACTACATGGTTGCAAAGTTCAAATAATGTTTAATAGGCATTTTCTCTTCATATATATACAGATATATAAATATATATTCACACGATAAAGAAGATTAAGGGCAGGAACACGAAGACATTCACATTATGCTTTAATCCTACGTTTCGTGACAACATCGCCACATCTTCAGGGATTTTTCTACAAAATAAAGTATAATATGTTAACATAAAATAAGAGCTGATTACAAGATCCAATAGTTGAAAAGTTAAAACAGGTTTATGGTAAAATTACAACTCTCACACTTAAATTACATGCACACTTGATTAAAACAGACCAGAAGTACCAAACAACTTACAAATGACGAGAAGAACATTAGGAAATTTCAGCTAAATTACACAAACATAAAAATAACACATATAATGAAAAGTAAAAGTCATATATTCACAAAACCACAGCCAAAAGCAGCTCAACACTTAACCAACCTTTCAGTATCAACGATAAAATCACACTAAAAGGAAACAACGTCAAGACGAGGCACAAGGAATGACAGAATAATTAGGCTAAAAACAAGGGGACAGCAGAGGAATGGTAGTTTAAGGTTGGAACTCGTAGTTTGATGTTCAGAGTTTCCAAAATCAACAGTTCGTTGGGTTCCGTTGTTTGGCCAATAATTTTAAAATCTTCGTATTTGACTGCAGCTTTAAATTTAATAGTGTGCTTCCTTATATAAGATGTTTCTGGGATAGATAACTTACACCGAGTTCTATAACTAACGCCCCTATGGGAATCGGCCCTGGCCCTGAGAAGACGCCGGGTGGATCCCACATATTTTCCCAGATGTATTAAATGTTTGGGAACTTCAGGCCCACTGACTTCAGATGAATTAGATAAGGCCAAAACTAAGATGATTTATTGTGTACAGAGAGATCTATCCCTCGGATGTTAATTCTTTGTTGAGAAAAAACCTATTCCAAAGGGGTCAAGTTTGTGCAAAATGGATCCTTTTCTAGATGAGCAAGGTATATTGAGAATTAAGGGTAGGCTTGAGCATACAGATTTAACCTATGAAAGTAAACACCCAGTAATAATACCCAAATGTCACTTGGTTAAACTACTTGTCAGCTTTCAGCATATATTTCTTAAACATGCAGGTGTTTCTTCTATTATGTCTTCCTTAAGAAGTAGTTTGTGGATAACAGGAATTAGAGTATTAGCAAAGTCTGTCATCAAGAAATGTGTTAGATGTCAAAGACATGATTCAAGAGCTTGCAGTCAACCTGTAGCTCCTTTACCAGAATTAAGGGTGAAGGCTGCACCACCATTTTCTGTAACTGGTCTCGACTTTGCTGGTCCTCTATTTTGTGCTGATTTTGCATCGCAAGTTTTATATTTTGTTTTTCACGTGTGCAGTAGTCCGAGCCATACATGTAGAGCTTACTGACTCCATGGGTGTCTTCGACTGTATGCTTGCAATTCGCAGATTTATTGCTCGTAGGGGGCTTCCATCGGTGCTGTATTCCGATAATGCTAAGACCTTCCTTGCATGTGTCAGTGAATTGCAAAAGGTTTATTGACACCTGTCTCCCCACTGGAGATTTATATTTCCAAGGTCTCCTTGGTGGGGAGGTTGGTGGGAACGTTTGATAAGATCAGTAAAATCTGCTGTTCGAAAAACTTTAGGTGGTAATTATATTTCCAGGTGTGAATTAGAAACGACCTTACATGAAGTTGAAGCAAGTGTAAATTCCAGGCCTTTGACTTTTGTTAGTGATGAACCTGATGCCCCTGTCCCTTTTCTTATTGGGAGAAGTACAGGTGTTCAAACTCGGGTGAACACTGACCCTTCTTGTATTTCAGCTAAGGATTTAAGTGATAGAGAAATCTTAAGAAAGCAGACCTTAAATAAGTTTTGGACTGTATGGAGCAATGATTATATCAGGAATTTATCTTGTGTTGTTAAGGGTTTCACTCCAAATTGTGATCTGGAGAAAGGTGATTTAGTGTTAGTGAAGGAAGATAATTTGACCAGACTGCATTGGCCCTTGGGTGTGATAGTTGATGTATTTCCAGGCAAAGATGGACTTATTAGAGGTGTAAATGTAAAAACTTCCAAAGGGGTAATTACTAGGCCTATACAAAGATTACATTACCTGGAAATTTCAAGTTTTGGCTCATGAAGCTAGAACAGAAACCATAAATGAATCCATGCCTGAATCCCCATCTTGAGAAATCTAAGTCTGTATTCCCTCTTGAGTACTGTTGAGAATCGCACCCGATCGGGACGGGTAACTAAGGTCCCTACGAAACTAGATTTGTGATCATATAGCTTTGTATCTAGATTCACATATTTATTCAAGAATTCTAAGTCCATTCGCTTTGAATAACATTTGTCATAATTTATTGTTTATTTTTGTCTCTTGGCAAACATCAGTTTGAGTTATTGCTACAGAATCTATTGAAATTACTGTGAAATTTTAACTCTTCCAATTTGAGACTAATTCCAGTGTAACATACTGTATGTTGTTAGATTGTACCTTGTTCATTATTGTTTTCTTTGTTTGATAGGAGTTATGACTCCTATGGTGGGGAGAATGTTGGAATTAGTTTCATGAAAAAGCTTTACTTGTTTATTTAGTTGAGTACGCCGTTTAATTTGTTGTTTCAACGTTTTCTTTATTGTCATTTGAATTATGAATTTGATTAGATAATCTAGGTTTATTGAAATACTGCATTATTATTATTCGTATTGTATTGCTTTAATTTGAGTGACTTGCCTTTGTAATTGTTGAATAAGAAATTTAAGAATAAGTGATTATTACTGTTTGTGATGTAAAATTTCCGATGACTTGTTTTCGTCGTTTGTTGTAAGATTTCAAACAGAATACAGTTAGAAACAACGACGTCAACAGCCGGCTTTCCTTTCTCCAACCCTTCTTGGATGTTTGTACGAAGTGTTAGTCTTATATTAAGAGCAAGTCGTAGTCTTTACTTCAGCATAACGCAGCAGACTTGATTAGCGGGACATTCACCAAGTGGCTCCTTTGGGGAGCGTCCGCACTGATCTTCGGACATACACTCTCCACCCCGCTTTTGGCAGTTTTTGATGTCCAGGGGCACTGTGAATGATAAGGTAAAATGCGTTCAGAAAAATAGTTTTAATTATACTAAGGTGGGTTCCAGAATTCAAAGTAGGCCTAATCGTTACCAGGTCATACTATTGATTTCTTCCAGCTGGACTGTTACTGGCCTAAATGAAAGATCAGCCTAGATGAATGAAACGTCAAAGGCCATCACTGCAGCGGTCTTACCTGTCTTACAGCATTCCACTCCTTTGCTCTGCTGTTTAGGACAAAGTCCTTTCTCTGCGAACTGATCCTCAGGCGGGCAGAAGCGGATTCGAAGGCCACATATTCCTCCTCGCGAGAGCAGAGATGCTCTGGGAAGATCTGGCGGCGAGAAAATTGAGTGAAAAAGAAAACTGATCACTAAATGACTCGAGATTTGAATTGAGCTCCTAAGACTGTCATGTTCACATATCGGAACAAGGGGCCAAACGTAAATGAGTATGAATCAACTACAATTACAAAATTCTACATAGGTCTAACACATGAATTTTTGTTTTTAGTAAACGATCAGTTGCAAGAATGACTCCAGATTTAAATAGAAATGGTTCAGCAAATAACCACAAGAAGAGGACGTTTAGTTTACAATGCAAAGAGGTATAGGGAGCTTTAAAATAATTTGGATCTCGTGAGGGTTAGTCATTTTCAAAAGATAGAAAAATAATACATCCTTGGCGAACGTTGCTAGGGCATTTTGTGAGGAAATCTGCCGCCAAGACCCTCTAAGGATAAGGTCTCCGTAGGGGGCTGGTGCCGCCAGTGCACCGCTTGTAGTAGCATTTACTTAAGGTTCTTTGCAGGGTGCCTTCAGCCCCTAGCTGCAACCCCTTTCGTTCCTTTTACTGCACCTCCTTTCATATTGTCTTTCTTCCATCTTACTTTCCACCCTTTCCGAATAATAAATTCATATTGCAACTGCAAGATTTTCCTCCTGTTTCACCTTTGCAACCTTTTACTGTCTCTCCATTTCAGCTCTGAGTGACCTCATAGGCCTAGTGCTTGGCCTTTGGCCCAAATTCTATATTCAATTCAATTAATCTACGATGGCCACAAAATTATAATTTGTAGGAATTTCCTCTCTCTCTCTCTCTCTCTCTCTCTCTCTCTCCTACTTACAGCATAGGCATCACCTTCAGTAGCAATTGAAGCAACTGGCTCTGCACGGCACTCTGCAATTTGAAGTAGAAATTCAAAGGTAAACGGTTTCTATATTATTGTCTTTATTTCTGATTATAATATATAATATACTATTTCATATTGATTTTGTATGGTTGCATCTATTAGCTAACAAAATGTAATCCAACAAATCTAGTGCATGTCAAAGAGATTACATTAGTGCTCATGATTCTTCAATGATTTAGAATTCGTACCAACAAAGCAAGTCTAAACAAGGTCTAAAGAATAGTCTGTAGACCTTGCGTCTAGCGATGCTGTTCACTGACACTGAGGCGTTTGTTTCAGTGCGTGTGGGTGAGACTTACCTAAGAGCAGGACGATGAAGACGGAGAGAGAAAACAGCTTGATCATCATGTTCCCGAGGCGGTTCATCTTCTGCAGGTGAGATGAAGATTAAAACTAAAAATGTGAAGTTATGCTTGCGCGTCACCATAAGGTGGGGTAGAACCGTCAGTGACTTTCCACTCTGCTTCTGAATTGATTCATAGTGCAACTGCTTTGAGGTTTTCCTCATATGACACCATGCAAACCTTTATACTGACAGTGTTCGTTTTAGTACTGAATAGCCTCAGACCTCATAGGTCCCAATTCTACACATATATATTCAATATGCTTGCTCGTATGTGTGTGTGTGTGTGTGTGTTTAGTCGCCTTTTTGTTTTCTGTTACTTCAAGGTTGCTGCTCGTTCGTCGTCGGCAATACCTCCAGAATGAACTGAGTTACTCTCTGCTTCATTTAAGAACTCATTTTACCTCACGGAAGGCCTCTACAACTGACATTGCTCGATTTCATTTGAAATGAAATATTATTAACTTAACATTCGTGAAATGGAGAGCGAATGTTTTATTTATCACGGTCGTCCTATAAATATATTTATTCAAGCATCCTCATATTGATGACAATTCCAAAGTAATGTCAAGGTTATAATAAGCAAGTAATACCTCTCGAAATGCATACTACATAAACATACTGTATGTTTTCTCTTACATAGGTACATCTAGTTTCCTAATTTAATGCCTTTTGTTAAAGTATAGAATACTACGGCAGACATTCAGTTAGGAAACTCTAGATGTATCACCATAAGAAAAGACATAAAGTTACCGTTATTTATATCAAAAGAATTTCGAGAGAAAACTCTGTGGAATCACGTAGTGGCAAACATGATATATATTTGAGCAATGAAGACGTGCTGAATTATTAAGAATTGTGACGTGGGTTTATAAATATCAAATACCCCGTCTAGGAGGGATGTTTGACATTACTTTGGAACTGTCATCAATATGAAGATATTTATATTTAAATAAAGATGGTATTCGTAGGATGACAAAATTAACAAGAATTAAATGTTAACATTTTGCTTATTTCCTGGTATAAATCTTATATTCTAATTCTATGAGGGAAGTGATGAAGAGCAAAGCAAAACGTCATAAATACAACATCCTTCCTTTTATATTCTCTTTCTTCCATCTTAGTCTCCCAACAATTGATTCATAGTGCAACTGTGCTTTGACGTTTTCCTACTGTTACACCTGTCTAATCTTTCACTGTCAATTTCCGTTTCAGCGCTTGTCCCTTGGCCTAAATTGTATATTCTATTCTATTCCAAATGCATCAGCAAAAACAATTTTTTTACTTGGTTCAAAACTGCAGTGACAGACGAGCGAACTAACTAACTAACCTTCCCGTTGTTGTCAACTGTTTGCAGCAACCAAATGTGCTTCCTCCAGTTGTCTCAGGTTATGTGATGTATAATCAGGTGGGATGCTGCTTTATAAAGGCCGCTTCTGTCGAGTTACCAGATACCGCGGGCGGAGATGATTATTATTTGCGCGGCAACGCTGGAATCGCGTGGAGTTGAAGTAATCTTATTTCCTGACAGATAAGAGAATGATGTGCTAGATATGGTTGAAAATAACATCGAGTGATGACCTCACATTCAACAAAAGTAAAATGAGAAGTTCGGGATATTTTAAGGCAACGCTTGACGATTATGTAGACATTATTTGTATGGTGCTTTTACGTTGCATGGAACCAGTGGTTATTCAGCAACAAGATCAACGGCTTTACGTGACTTCCGAACCACGTCGAGAGAGAACTTCTATCACCAGAAATACATATCTCTCACTCTTCAATGGAATGGCCAAGAATCGAACAAGCGACCACCGAGGTGGGACGCTACTACCATACCAACCACGCCGCTGAGGCGCTGTGTGTACACATATTGATCACATGAGAATCGTGAATACAAATTGATCGTACGTTGTTATTTCCAGCACTGAATACCCTCATAGGTCCCAGTGTTTGGCCTAAACTTTATAATCAATTCAGTTCAGTCCAGTTATTGTTATTGTTATTATTATTATTTATTTTTATTATTAGAAGTTATACATCCATATGAATGTACTTCAGAGGGGCCATTTCATTGGTCAAATATTCATCTTCAGAGAAGAACTCATGTAAGGTGCGACGAAAATGGCAGATGATAAATAAAGATTTTGTTCCTTACATTAAAAAAAAAACTTTCAAATGGATTTATCTTGTGCCCAGCGTGAGTGGGAAAGGTTTTTTCTCGCCTTAGAAACAGAATATAGAATTGAGGCCAAAGGCCAAGCACCGGGACCTTTGAGGTCATTCAGCGCTGAAACGGTGAATGACAGGAGAACGATTTGAAAAGTGTTAACAGGAGGAAAACCTCAAAGCAGTTGCACTATTAAAATTTTGTTAGGAGAGGATGGAGAGTAAGATGGAAGAAAGAGAAATATGAACGGAGGTGCAGTAAGAGGAATGAAGGGAGTTGCAGCTAGGAGCCGAAGGGACGCTGCAAAAAAACGTTAAGTAATGCCCACAGTGCACTACATGAGATGCATTGACGGCACTACCCCCCTGCGGGGTATTTTGTCTTTAGAGAGTTATGAAAAAAAGTAAAAAATGCGCCGAAGTTCCATCGGCGCAATTGTTTTTTTTTTTTTTTTGTACAGCATATAGTGCTGTATGAGCCTGGGCCTATGAAACTTAAAGCCACGGCCTGTTCTATAGCATGTCAGACGCACGTTCATAGCTAAACTTTACTTTAAATAAAATAAAAACTACGTAGGCTAGAGGGCTGCAATTTGGTATGTTTGATGATTGGAGGTTGAATGATCAACTTTCCAATTTGCAGCCCTCTAGCCTCAGTAGTTTTTAAGCTCTGAGGCCGGACAGGAAAAGTGTGAACGGACAAACAAAACCATTTTAATAGTTTTCTCTTACAGAAAACTATAACTCAAGCGTTCTACACTGATCCTCTAATAGGGAATATATAGGTGACGTTCACCGAATCTTTATAATTATTATAACAGCCACCAGCAGTTAACCCCGTAGGAGGTTAGTGCCGTCAGTGGACCTCATGCGATACACTGTAGGCATTACTTGAGGTTCTTTGTAGCGTGCCTTCGGCCCCTAGCTGCAACCACTTTCGTTCCTTTTACTGTACCTCCGTTCATATTCTCTTTCTTCATCTCACTTTCCACCCTCTCCTATCTCTTGATTCATAGTACAACTGCTTTGAGGTTTTCCTCCTGTTACACCTTTCAAACCTTTTACTGTCAATTTCCATTTCAGCACTGAATGACCTCATATGTCCCAGTGTTTGGCCTTTGGCCTAGATTCTAAATTCAACTCAACCAGCAGTAAACTCTTGAAGTTCGACTCCTTTAAAGAGCAGGTCTGGGACCCTGGAGGTCTGCCCTCAGCAGCTGTTGAGATATTCACAGTACTCTTCCATTTGGATAATGAATTGGTTACATAAGCATACGTGGATAACTTATGCTTATGTAACCATTGTTATATATTATCATTCTGCCTCAGACCCATTCCTTCGCGTGTACTCTGCCTTTTATTCGTTCTTAAATACTCACGTATGTGCTCACAAAGTGACCCGTAACCTTTTGGATGATTTAATAGCAGTTATGTACGATTTCGTCTATAAAAAGTATAGAATTTTCCAAACAAGATTCATGTTGCTAAAAGCACTTGGGGGATAAATGAAAAATATTTGTTTACTTCACACTCTGTCCATTCCTTTTTTTTATAATTACCAATTTCATTTATGTAAATAGATTGTAATG
Source organism: Macrobrachium nipponense (assembly GCF_015104395.2). Classification (NCBI taxonomy): domain Eukaryota; kingdom Metazoa; phylum Arthropoda; class Malacostraca; order Decapoda; family Palaemonidae; genus Macrobrachium; species Macrobrachium nipponense. The sequence continues at coordinate 12,376,866 of NC_087218.1, forward strand.
TATATACAATATTGTTAATTGTTGAAGGTTTTGTATGGCCTTCTAGCGATCCCCGATATTTACAATGGAGCAGGCGGTGCAGATGTATATCTAGCCACCAGTATAAGGCCGGCCACTCACGTCAGATGGGATTTGTCATGCCCGATCGAAATGGGCGGAGTTTAAGCAAGTTTGAATGTGAGTGGGGTGTTTTTTAGTCAAGTCTGATCTGATCAAGCCCGGAAGTCAAGCCGGATCGACAAACCTGTCAGTTGAGGTATGAATGAGCAACTCACGGTCCGACACGACAGTCAAATAAGGATTTTTCAGATTAAGTCGTTCAGAACTGATAGCTTGACCGTGAGTGGTGTCTTCGAAGAGGCTTGATGAACTAGGAGGTTCATTTACCAAGAAACGGCACAGAAGAGGATATCATTGAAAATGTCAGACTTTCAATAGATAAAGAGTTCTGGACGGGGTTCTTCGAGATTTGTAAGTCGTAGCAATGTCCGTGGAATATAAAAAGTAAAAAACATTCTGACAAACACAAAAGAAATGCATCTTATCAGTGGATATTTGAGAAAATAAAGAATAAGTGTCCTGGTGCAACGAAAGAAATGGTGAACAAGAAGATAAATAATAATTATAAGTCCTTCATATCGGAAAGAATTAATGAAAGTAGAGACATCTAAGAAATCAGTTAGTGGTGCATAAGACGTTTCGTCCCTTAGATATATATATATATATATATATATATATATATTATATATATATATATATGTATATATATATATATATATAGTATATATATTACATATATATATATATATATATTTCATTATTTTCTTTACATACTGAATTTTTGTCAAATTTTATGTAATTGTAATTTACCTTATGAGTGTAAAAAAAATAATTACATAAGACTTTCATTCTTCACCACAGTGATGTTGGATATTGAAGGCCGTAGAGTTTTCTTTAGATCCTGGAGCAACGACAAGGTTTCAAAGTACCAAATTACGTAATATATATATATATATATATATATATATATATATATATATATATATATATATATATATATATGTGTGTGTGTGTGTGTGTGCGCGCGCTTAATAGTAATGCATATTATACAATACGTAATCTCTCAAAACAAAATAAAAAATTGGTGCCCCGCTCAGGACGTTTAATCAGTTATATTCCAAAGTAAAAGAAAATAAGAAAATGAACAAAATAAGAATATATGCTAAAAACCTCCTAAATGATATATGATTTAAAGGAGAACTGGAGGCAATGTAATAATAAAATCATAATGGGAGGTAATGAAACCTCCCTCACACCCTCATAATTTTCTTGGACGTACTTGGTGTTGATTGCGAAATAGTGTAATGACTTGTTACACAAAGATTTAATACCTTTTCACTTTTGTAATTTCCTATACTAATTTTATACACTACAAACTGTTTGTTATATTTGTCTCTACAAATTAGTTCATTTTTTATCAGATACAAATATGTATCCATGAGTTTTATTTATCTTTATTATGTAGTCTTTGCAGTGTTGTCAAATACCTTAACAGGTCTCCAGCATGACTCTTCCAAGAGCTTTGGGCGATATGGCCTCACTCAATTTTATATCTTGATAAGTACAGTCAGTCGCTCAGTGGCACTTGGCCTTTCATAGGACGTTGTGGATTTCGTCATGCATGTGTCGTTTTGTACGACCGTTATTATCTTCCTACAAAATTGAATGTTGCCTCGTCCACTCTTGCATTTATCATACCAATCCCTGGGAGCTACCTGTATTTCCATTAAAAACAATAAATGTGAGATTTTCTTTCTTCAACCACCAATCACTGACCCAATACTCTTTTTCGTGGCTTTTTTTTTCATTGTTATATTGGCTGCAACGCACAGTCTGAGCATATATGGTTCATTATCAGATATTCCTTCCGCCACGTCCGAACTGTGTGGCTGCCAACTTAAGACTGACTACTTTGTTCAGACCGGCGGGGAGGGGCAGAGTAACGTGAGGTTTCGAGGTCAATTTTTTTTGGAGTCTCCTCCCACTCAGTTCTCATCGTACGACCAGATCGACTGTGAGTGCCCCGCCTAAGGGCGTGAATTTGCATGCCTATGTGGGCGTGTTCGTCCGTGCGTGATCTTGAGCATTTAACCCTCAGTCCTTTGAGGATGCCGTCGTTCATATTCACTTCTGTGGATCTTCTTCCTCCTCCCCTTGAAAAGCAGTGGCGTTATCACTTAAAGACGCTTCATGTGATTCCTGGTAACTGGGCCTCTTATGCTTTTTTGCCATTTATCGACTCTGAAACTGTCGTGACGTGCAGCAGATCGAAAGGACTGGAAGTGACTGACCTCGCAGACGTTGATCTCTCTTCCCTTATGCACCAGATACGGGTATCTGCTCTTATTTGCCAATGCAAACAACGTTTCCTGGTCTTCTTTCTGTCGGTCTGTCTGACTTTCTGTTTCCTGATCAGGGGTGCACTGTAGGTATCAGTGGCGTGCTCGGTATGGTCTTGACCTGTAACCTCGGTGGTCACGAATTCGATTCTCGGGCATTCCACTGAGGTGTGAGAGATGTGGATTTCTGGTGATAGAAGTTCACTCTCGACGTGGTTCGGAAGTCACGTAAAGGCATTGGTCCCGTTGCAGAATAGCCACTGGTTCCATGCAACGTAAAAATGGCCTGGTGACCTCTTTTATGCCATCCTGTTAAGTCTTTAATTTGCAGGTGGGGCACTCAGTGCCCTTTCATGTCAGTTAAGTCTCGCTTAATTGACTGGAGTCTCTATTCTGCAATTATGGCTGCTGGGTTGTCTCGAGTGGTGGCTAAATAACCACTGTCCCGAGATCTGGGATAGGCCCTTAAAGACAGACTTGTTACTGCGTCCATTTTGTCCAGAAATTTTGTTAGAATCTGATTTATTATCTAGTGCACAGGAACCATTAACATACCCTTAAGTGGTTAGTGCTCCAGTATGCCACTCAGATGTCTCGGGTTCGCGTCTCCCCAGGGCTACGAAAAAAATCACTTGCTCTATATCATGGTCAGTTGTTCGTGATTTAAAACCAACATTCTTTGGAAGCTTGAATTTCAAGTTATGGCCCCTTTGGTGTGCTTGTTCCATGTGAGTAGGTTTCATCTACTGAAATAATAATAATAATAAATATATTTTACCTTTCCCCTTAAAAGGGATGGCTTCAGAAGTCTGTCGGGATGCAGCTGCGAAACTCATTCCTTCCTACACCATAGTTACAACCAACAATGTCGCCTAACTGCCAGGCCCATGATTCACTGTTTAAGTGAAAAGAAACCCATTCGGATAAACCTGATTACGTATTAAACGTTCCGGCTCGTTGTAACTTCTGGAATAATAAGCCCTGTATCTCATGTATGCACGTATGAATATATATGAAACACAGGTCAGACGTACAGGGCGTTTATTCACACGATAAAGAAGATTAAGGGCAGGAGCACGAAGAGAGTCACATTATGCTTTAATCCTACGTTTGGTGACAACATCGACACATCTTCAGGGATTTCTACAAAATAAAGTATAATATGTTAACATAAAATAAGAGCTGATTACAAGATCCAATAGTTCCTCGCTAGACGAGTGGTTTTCGCGCTCGGCTGCCAATCCGGTGGTCCGAAGTTCGAATCCCGGCTCGGCCAACGTGGAATAAGAGGAATTTATTTCTGGTGATAGAAATTCATTTCTCGATATAGTGTGGTTCGGATCCCATAATAAGCTGTAGGTCCCGTTGCTAGGTGACCAATTGGTTCCTAGCCACGTAAAAATATCTAATCCTTCGGGCCAGCCCTAGGAGAGCTGTCAATCAGCTCAGTGGTCTGGTTAAACTAAGATATACTTAAGTTTTTTAACAAGATCCAATAGCTGAAAAGTCAAAACAGTTTAATGTTAAAATTACAACTCTCACACTTAAATTACATGCACACTTGAGTAAAACAGACCAGAAGTACCAAACAACTTACAAATGACGAGAAGAACATAAAAAAAATTTCAGCTAAATTACACAAACATAAAAATAAATATAATAAAGAGTAAAAGTCATATATTCACAAAACCACAGCCAAAAACAGCTCAACACTTAACCAACCTTTCAGCATCAAAGATAAAAACACACTAAAAGTAAACAACGTCAAGAGGCACAAGGAATGACAGAATAATTAGGCTAAAAACAAGGGAACAGCAGAGGAATGGTTGTTTAAGGTTGGAACTCGTAGTTTCATGTTCAGAGTTTCCAAAATCAACAGTTCGTTGGGTTCCTTTGTTTGGCCAATAATTTTAAAAATCTTCGTATTTGACTGCAGCTTTACATTTACGTAATAGTGTGCTTCCTTATACAAGATGGTTCTGGGTTAGATAACTTACACTCAGTTCTATAACTAACGCCCCGGTGGGAATCGGCCCTGACCCTGAGAAGACGCCGGTTAGATCCCACATATTTTCCCAGATCTGGGAAAATCATCCGAATGCCTACGGGTCACTTTGTGTAGCACATACGTGAATATTTAAGAACGAATAAAAGGCAGAATACACGCCAAAGAATGGTTACATATGTAACCATTATATAATAATGGTTACATAAGCATACGTTATCAACGCTGCACGAGACAATTCATTATCCAAACGGAAGAGTATTGTGAATATCCCAACAGCTGCTGAGGGCAGACCACCAGGGTCCCAGACCTGCTCTTTAAAGGAATCGAACTTCACGAGTTTACTGCTGATTGAGTTGAATGTAGAATTTATGCCAAAGGCCAAGCACTGGTACATATGAGGTCATTCAGCGCTGAAATGTAAATTGACAGTAAAAGGGTTAAAAGGTGTAACAGGAGGAAAACCTCAAAGCAGTTGTACTATGAATCAAGAGTTAGGAGAGGGTGGAAAGTAAGATGAAGAAAGAGAAAATGAACGGAGGTACAGTAAAAGGAACGAAAGTGGTTGCAGCTAGGGTCCGAAGGCACGCTGCAAAGAACCTCAAAAAATGCCTACAGTGTACCGCACGAGGTCCACTGACGGCACTACTCCCCTACGGGGTTAACTGCTGGTGGCTGTTATAATAATTATAAAGATTCGGTGAACGTCACCTACATATTCCCTATTAGAGGATCAGTGTAGAACGCTTGAGTTATAGTTTTCTGTAAGAGAAAACTATTAAGATGACTTTGTTTGTCCGTCCACACTTTTCCTGTCCGCCATCAGAGCTTAAAATCTACTGAGGCTAGAGGGCTGCAAATTGGAAAGTTGATCATTCAACCTCCAATCATCAAACATACCAAATTGCAGCCTTCTACCCTAAGTAGTTTTTATTTTATTTCAGGTTAACATTAGCTATGAACGTGCGTCTGGCACGCTATAGAACAGGCCACCAACGGGCCGTGGCTTTAAGTTTCAGAGGTCCTGGCTCACACGGCACAATACGCTGTACAAAAAAAACTTGATTGCGCCGATGGAACTTTGGCGCAACTTTTACTTTTTTCATAACTCTCTAAAGACAAAATACCCCGCAGGGGGTTAGTGCCGTCAATGCATCTCATGTGGTGCACTGTGGGCATTACTTAACACTTTTTTGCAGCGTCCTTTCGGCTCCTAGCTGCAACCCCCTTCATTCTTCTTACTGTAACTCCGTTCATATTCTCTTTCTTCCATCTTACTCTCCATCCTCTCCTAACAAAATTTTAATAGTGCAACTGCTTTGAGGTTTTCCTCCTGTTAACACTTTTCAAATCGTTTTCCTGTCATTCTCCGTTTCAGCGCTGAATGGCCTCAAAGTTCCCGGTGCTTGGCCTTTAGCCTCAATTCTATATTCTGTTTCTAAGGCGAGAAAAAACCTTTCCCACTCACGTTAGGCACAAGATGAATACATTTGAAAGTTTTTTTTTTAATGTAAGGAACAAAATCTTTATTTATCATCTGCCATTTTCGTCGCACCTTACATGAGTTCTTCTCTGAAGATGAATATTTGACCAATAAAATGGCCCCTCTGAAATACATTCATATGGATGTATAACTTCTAATAATAAAAATAAATAATAATAATAACAATAACAATAACTGGACTGAACTGAATTGAATATAAAGTTTAGGCCAAAGGCCAAACACTGGGACCTATGAGGGTATTCAGTGCTGGAAATAACAACGTACGATCAATTTGTATTCACGATTCTCATGTGATCAATATGTGTACACACAGCGCCTCAGCGGCGTGGTTGGTATGGTAGTAGCGTCCCACCTCGGTGGTCGCTTGTTCGATTCTTGGCCATTCCATTGAGGAGTGAGAGATATGTATTTCTGGTGATAGAAGTTCTCTCTCGACGTGGTTCGGAAGTCACGTAAAGCCGTTGATCTTGTTGCTGAATAACCACTGGTTCCATGCAACGTAAAAGCACCATACAAACAATGTCAAGCGTTGCCTTAAAATATCCCGAACTTCTCATTTTACTTTTGTTGAATGTGAGGTCATCACTCGATGTTATTTTCAACCATATCTAGCACATCATTCTCTTATCTGTCAGGAAATAAGATTACTTCAACTCCACGCGATTCCAGCGTTGCCGCGCAAATAATAATCATCTCTCCGCCGCGGTATCTGGTAACTCGACAGAAGCTGGGCCTTTTAATAAAGCAGCATCCCACCTGATTATACATCACATAACCTGAGACGACTGGAGGAAGCACATTTGGTTGCTGCAAACAGTTGACATCAACGGGAAGGTTAGTTAGGTAGTTCGCTCGTCTGTCATTGCAGTTTTGAACCTCGTAAAAAAATTGTTTTTGCTGATGCATTTGGAATAGAATAGAATATACAATTTAGGCCAAGGGACAAGCGCTGAAACGGAAATTGACAGTGAAAGGTTAGACAGGTGTAACAGTAGGAAAACCTCAAAGCACAGTTGCACTATGAATCAATTGTTGGGAGACTAAGATGGAAGAAAGAGAATATAAAAGGAAGGATGTTGTATTTATGACGTTTTGCTTTGCTCTTCATCACTTCCCTCATAGAATTAGAATATAAGATTTATACCAGTAAATAAGCAAAATGTTAACATTTAATTCTTATTAATTTTGTCATCCTACGAATACCGTCTTTATTTAAATATAAATATCCTCATATTGATGACAGTTCCAAAGTAATGTCAAACATCCCTCCTAAACGGGGTATTTGATATTTATAAACCCACGTCACAATTTTTAATAATTCAGCATGTCTTCGTTGCTCAAATATATATCATGTTTGCCACTACGTGATTCCAGAGTTTTCTCTCGAAATGCTTTTGATATAAATAAAGGTAACTTTATGTCTTTTCTTATGGTGATACATCTAGTTTCCTAACTGAATGTCTGCCGTATTATTTCCTATTCTTTAACAATTGGCAATTAAAATTAAGGCAAACTAGCTGTACCTACTTGTAAAGAACAAAACATACAGTATGTTTATGTAGTATGCATTTCGAGAGATATTACTTGCTTATTATAACCTTGACATTACATTGGAATTGTCATCAATATGAGGATGCTTGAATAAATATATTTATAGGATGACCGTGATAAATAAAACATTCGCTCTCCATTTCACGAATGTTAAGTTAATAATATTTCATTTCAAATGAAATCGACTATTGTCAGTTGTAGAGCCCTTCCGTGAGGTAAAATGAGTTCTTAAATGAAGCAGAGAGTTCAGTCTGGAGGTATTGCCGACGACGAACAAGGAGCAACCTTGAAGTAACAGAAAACAAAAAGACGACTAAACACACACATACGAGCAAGCATATTGAATATATATGTGTAGAATTGGGATCTATGAGGTCGGAGGCCATTCAGTACTGAAATACGACATTGTCAGTATAAAGATTTGCATGGTGTCATATGAGAAAAACCTCAAAGCAGTTGCACTATGAATCAATTCAGAGGATGGTTGGAAAGTCACTGACGGTTCTACCCCATCTTATGGTGACGCGCAAGCAGAGCTTCTCTTATTTTTAGTGTTAATCTCACCTGCAGAAGATGAACTGTCTCGGGAACATGATGATCAAGCTGTTTTCTCTCTCCGTCTTCATCGTCCTGCTCTTAGGTAAGTCTCACCCTCACGCACTGAAACAAACACCTCAGTGTCAGTACAGCATCGCTAGACGCAAGGTCTACAGACTATTCTTTAGACCTTGTTTAGACTTGCTTTGTTGGTACGAATTCTAAATCATTGAAGAATCATGAGCACTAATGTAATCTCGCTGACATGCACTAGATTTGTTGGATTACATTTTGTTAGCTAATACATGCAACCTTACAAAATCAATATGAAATAGTATATTATATATATAATCAGATATAAAGACAATAATATAGAAACCGTTTACCTTTGAATTTCTACTTCAAATTGCAGAGTGCCGTGCAGAGCCGGTGGTTTCAATCGCTACTGAAGGTGATTCCTCTGATGCTGTAAGTAGGAGAGAGAGAGAGAGAGAGAGAGAGAGAGAGAGAGAGAGAGAGAATTCATATAAATTATAATTTTGTGGCCATCGTAGATTAATTGAATTGAATATAGAATTTGGACCAAAGGCCAAGCACTAGGCCTATGAGGTCACTCAGAGCTGAAATGGAGACAGTAAAAGGTTGCAAAGGTGAAACAGGAGGAAAACCTTGCAGTCGCAATATGAATTTATTATTCGGAAAGGATGGAAATTAAGATGGAAGAAAGACAATATGAAAGGAGGTGCAGTAAAAGGAACGAAAGGGGTTGGAGCTAGGGGCTGAAGGCACCCCGCAAAGAACCCTAAGTAATGCCTACTACAAGCGGTGCACTGGCGGCACCAGCCCCCTACGGAGACCTTATCCTCAGAGGGTCTTGGCAGATTTCCTTACAAAATGCTCTAGCAAAGTTCGCCAAGGATGTGTTATTTTTCTACCTATCTTTTGAAAATGACTAACCCTCACGAGATCTTTTGAGGTTATTTGCTGCCCCGAGGTATGTCTGAAGGTAGATTTAGAGCTTGAACCATTTCTATTTAAATCTGGAGTCATTCTTACAACTGATCGTTTACTAAAACAAAAATTCACGTGTTAGACCTATGTAGAATTTTGTAATTGTAGTTGATTCACACTCATTTACGTTTGGCCCCTTGTTCCGATATGTGAACATGACAATCTTAGGAGCTCAATTCAAATCTCGAGTCATTTTAGTGATCAGTTTCTTTTCACTCAATTTTCTCGCCGACAGATCTTCCCAGAGCATCTCTGCTCTCGCGAGGGAGGAATATGTGGCCTCGAATCCTTCTGCCCGCCTGAGGATCAGTTCGCAGAGAAAGGACTTTGTCCTAAACAGCAGAGCAAAGGAGTGGAATGCTGTAAGACAGGTAAGACCGCTGCAGTGATGGCCTTTGACGTTTCATTCATCTAGGCTGATCTTTCATTTAGGCCAATAACAGTCCAGTTGGAAGAAATCAATAGTATGACTTGGTAACGAATAGGCCTACTTTAATTCTGGACACCATTAGTATAAATAAAACTATTTTTCTGAACGCATTTTACCTTATCATTCACAGTGCCCCTGGACATCAAAAACTGCCAAAAGCGGGGTGGAGAGTGTATGTCCGAAGATCAGTGCGGAAGCTCCCCAAAGGAGCCACTTGGTGAATGTCCCGCTAATCAAGTCTGCTGCGTTATCCTGAAGTAAAGACTACGACTTGTTCTTAATATAAGACTAACACTTCGTACAAACATCCAAGAAGGGTTGGAGAAAGGAAAGCCGGCTGTTGACGTCGTTGTTTCTAACTGTATTCTGTTTGAAATCTTACAACAAACGATGAAAACAAGTCATCGGAAATTTTACAGGATCACAAAACAGTAATAATCACTTATTCTTAAATTTCTTACTCAACAATTACAAAGGCAAGTCACTCAAATTAAAGCAATACAATACAAATAATAATAATGCAGTATTTCAATAAACCTAGAGTATCTAATCAAATTCATAATTCAAATGACATTAAAGAAAACGTTGAAACAGCAAATTAAATGGTATACTCAACTAAATAAACAAGTAAAGCTTTTTCATGAAGCTAATTCCAACATTCTCCCCACCATAGGAGTCATAACTCCTATCAAACAAAGAAAACATAATAATGAACAAGGTACAGTCTAACAACATACAGTATGTTACACTGGAATTTGTCTCAAATTGGAAGTTAAAATTTCACAGTAATTTCAATAGATTCTGTAGCTATAACTCAAAACTGATGTTTGCTAAGAGACAAAAATAAACAATAAATGATGACAAATGTTATTCAAAGCGAATGGACTTACAATTCTTGAATAAATATGTGAATCTAGATACAAAGCTATATGATCACAAATCTAGTTTCTTAGGGACCTTAGTTATCCGTCCCGATCGGGTGAGATTCTCAACAGTACTCAAGAGGGAATACAGACTTAGATTTTTCGAGAGGATACAGACTCAGATTTCTCAAGAGGGGATTCAGGCATGGATTCATTTATGGTTTCTGTTATAGCTTCAGAGCCAAAACTTGAAATTTCCAGATAATGTAATCTTTGTATAGGTCTGGTAATTACCCCTTTGGAAGTTTTTACATTTACACCTCTAATAAGTCCATCTTTGCCTGGGAGTACGTCAACTATCACACCCAAGGGTCAATGTAGTCTGGTCAAATTATCTTCCTTCACTAACACTAAATCACCTTTCTCCAGATCACAATTTGGAGTGAAACCCTTAACAACAAGATAAATTCCTGATATAATCATTGCTCCATAAAGTCCAAAACTTATTTAAGGTCTGCTTTCTTAAGATTTCTCTATCACTTAAATCCTTAGCTGAAATACAAGAAGGGTCAGTGTTCACCCGAGTTTGAACACCTGTACTTCTCCCAATAAGAAAAGGGACAGGGGCATCAGGTTCATCACTAACAAGAGTCAAAGGCCTGGAATTTACACATGCCTCAACTTCATGTAAGGTAGTTTCTAATTCACACCTGGAAATATAATTACCACCTAAAGTTTTTCGAACAGCAGATTTTACTGATCTTATCAAACGTTCCCACCAACCTCCCCACCAAGGAGACCTTGGAACTATAAATCTCCAGTGGGGATACAGGTGTCCATAAACCTTTTGCAATTCACTGACACATGCAACTGACACATGCAAGGAAGGTCTTAGCATTATCGGAATACAGCACCGATGGAAGCCCCCTACGAGCAATAAATCTGCGAATTGCAAGCATACAGTCGAAGACACCCATGGAGTCAGTAAGCTCTACATGTATGGCTCGGACTACTGCACACGTGAAAAACAAAATATAAATCTTTTGCGATGCAAAATCAGCACAAAATAGAGGACCAGCAAAGTCGAGACCAGTTACAGTAAATGGTGGTGCAGCCTTCACCCTTAATTCTGGTAAAGGAGCTACAGGTTGACTGCAAGCTCTTGAATCATGTCTTTGACATCTAACACATTTCTTGATGACAGACTTTGCTAATACTCTAATTCCTATTATCCATAAACTACTTCTTAAGGAAGACATAATAGAAGAAACACCTGCATGTTTAAGAAATATATGCTGAAAGCTGACAAGTAGTTTAGCCAAGTGACATTTGGGTATTATTACTGGGTGTTTACTTTCATAGGTTAAATCTGCATGCTCAACCCTACCCTTAATTCTTAATAAACCTTGCTCATCTAGAAAAGGATCCAATTTACACAAACTTGACCCCTTTGGAATGGTTTTTTTTCTCAACAAAGCATTAACTTCCGAAGGATAGATCTCTCTGTACACAATAAATCATTTTAGTTTTGGCCTTATCTAATTCATCTGAAGTCAGTGGGCCTGAAGTTCCCAAACATTTAATACATCTGGGAAAATATGTGGGATCCACCCGGCGTCTTCTCAGGGCCAGGGCCGATTCCCATAGGGGCGTTAGTTATAGAACTCGGTGTAAGTTATCTGTCCCAGAAACCTCTCATATAAGGAAGCACACTATTAAATGTAAAGCTGCAGTCAAATACGAAGATTTTAAAATTATTGGCCAAACAAGGGAACCCAACGAACTGTTGATTTTGGAAACTCTGAACATCAAACTACGAGTTCCAACCTTAAACAACCATTCCTCTGCTGTTCCCTTGTTTTTAGCCTAATTATTCTGTCATTCCTTGAACCTCTTGACGTTGTTTACTTTTAGTGTGTTTTTATCTTTGATGCTGAGAGGTTGGTTAAGTGATGAGCTGTTTTTGGCTGTGGTTTTGTGAATATATGTCTTTTACTTTTTATTATATGTGTATAAACGCCCTGTACGTCTGACCTGTGTTGCATATATATTCTATACATGCATACATGAGATACAAGGCTTTTTATTCCAAAAGTTACAACGAGCAGGAACAGTTAATACGTAATCAGGTTTATCCAAATGGGTCTCTTTTCACTTAAACAGTGAATCATGGGCCTGGCAGTTAGGCGACATTGTTGATTGTAACTATGGTGTAGGAAGGAATGAGTTTCGCAGCTGCATCCCGACAGACTTCTGAAGCCATCCCTTTTAAGGGGAAAGGTAAAATATATTTATTTATTTATTTATTATTATTATTATTATTATTATTATTATTATTATTATTATTATTATTATTATTATTATTATTATTATTATTTTTCAGTAGATGAAACCTACTCACATGGAACAAGCACACCAAGGGGGCCATTGACTTGAAATTCAAGCTTCCAAAGAATGTTGGTTTTAACAAAAAATTAAGTATATCTTAGTTTAACCAGACCACTGAGCTGATTAACAGCTCATATAAGGTTGGCCCGAAGGATTAGATATTTTTACGTGGCTAGGAACCAATTGGTTTACTTAGCAACGGGCCCTACAGTTTATTGTGGGATCCGAACCACTATTATAGCGAGAAATGAATTTCTATCACCAGAAATAAATTCCTCTGATTCCCCGTTGGCCGAGCCGAGGATCGAACTTAGGACCACCGGATTGGTAGCCGAGCGCGAAAACCACTCGTTAAACGAGGAACTTTAACCACGGACAACTGACCATGATATAGAGCAAGTGATTTTTTTCATAGCCCTGGGGGAGACGCGAACAAGCGATATCTGAGTGGCATACCACGGCACTAACCACTTAAGGGTATGTTAATGGTTCCTGTGCACTAGATAATAAATCAGATTCTAACAAAATTTCTGGACAAAATGGACGCAGTAACAAGTCTGTCTTTAAGGGCCTGTCCCAGATCTCGGGACAGTGGTTATTTAGCCACCACTCGAGAAAACCCAGCAGCCATAATTGCAGAATAGAGACTCCAGTCAATTAAGCGAGACTTAACTGACATGAACGGGCACTGAGTGCCCCACCTGCAAATTAAGGACTTAACAGGATGGCATAAAAGAGGTCACCAGGCCATTTAAAACTGTCTACGAGGGCTGATTAGTTTGTATGGTGTTTTTACGTTGCATAGAACCAGTGGCTATTCAGCAACGGGACCAATGTCTTTACGTGACTTCCGAACCACGTCGAGAGTGAACTTCTATCACCAGAAATACACATCTCTCACACCTCAGTGGAATGCCCGAGAATCGAACTCGCGACCACCGAGGTGGCAGGTCAAGACCATACCGATCACGCCACTGATGCCTACAGTGCATCCGTTTGAAGTGCACTGACGGTACTACTATTCACCCTACGGGAAGGACGGCTGATCAGGAAACAGAAAGTCAGACAGCCCGACAGAAAGAAGACCAGGAAACGCTGTTCGCATTGGCAAATAAGAGCAGATACCCGTATCTGGTGCATAAGGGAAGAGAGATCAACGTCTGAGAGGTCAGTCACTTCCAGTCCTTTCGATCTGCTGCACGTCACGACAGTTTCAGAGTCGATAAATGGCAAAAAAGCATAAGAGGCCCAGTTACCAGGAATCACATGAAGCGTCTTTAAGTGATGACGCCACTGCTTTTCAAGGGGAGGAGGAAGAAGATCCACAGAAGTGAATATGAACGACGGCATCCTCAAAGGACTGAGGGTTAAATGCTCAAGATCACGCACGGACGAACACGCCCACATAGGCATGCAAATTCACGCCCTTATACGGGTAGCTAGATATACATCTGCATCGCCTGCTCCATTGTAATTTTTTTTTTACTTTTATTTAGAAAATATTCATTTACAGTTTCTCATAATTTACAATGTATATACATTACAATCTATTTACGTAAATGAAATTAGTAATTATCAAAAAAAGGAATGGACAGAGTCCGAAGTAAACAAATATTTTGCATTTGTCCCCCAAGTGCTTTCAACAACATGAATCTTGTTTGGAAAATTCTATACTTTTTATAAACGAAATCGTACTTAACTGCTATTAAATCATCCGAATGGTTACGGGTCACTTTGTGTAGCACATACGTGAGTATTTAAGAACGAATAAAAGGCAGAATTCACGCTAAAGAAAGGGTCTGAGGCAGAATGATAAAATATAATAATGATTACATAAGCATACGTTATCTACGCTGGACGAGACAATTCATTATCCAAACGGAAGAGTACTGTGACTATGTCAACTGTTGCTGAGGGCAGACCACCAGGATCCCAGACCTGCTCTTTAAAGGAGTCGAACTTCACGAATTTACTGCTGGTTGAGTTGATTATAGAATTTAGGCCAAAGGCCAAACACTGGGACATATGAGGTCATTCAGAGCTGAAATGGAAATTGACACTGAAAGGTTTGAAAGGTGTAACAGGAGGAAAACCTCAAAGCAGTTGTACTATGAATCAAGAGTTAGGAGAGGGTGGAAAGTAAAATGAAGAAAGAGAATATGAAAGAGGGTACAGTGAAAGGAGCGAAAATGGTTGCAGCTAGGGGCCGAAGGCACGCTGCAAAGAACCTCAAGTAATGCCTACACTGTACCGCATGAGGTCCACTGATGGCACTACCCCCTACGGGTTTAACTGCTGGTGGCTGTTATAATAATTATAAAGATTCGGTGGACGTCACCTGTATATTCCCTATTAGAGGATCAGTGTAGAACGCTTGAGTTATAGTTTTCTGTAAGAGAAAACTATTAAGATGACTTTGTTTGTCCGTCCACACTTTTCCTGTCCGCCATCAGAGCTTAAAATCTACTGAGGCTAGAGGGCTGCAAATTGGTAAGTTGATCATTCAACCTCCAATCATCAAACATACCAAATTGCAGCCTTCTAGCCTACGTAGTTTTTAATTCATTTAAGGTTAACGTTAGCTATGAACGTGCGTCTGGCACGCTATAGAACAGGCCACCAACGGGCCGTGGCTTTAAGTTTCATAGGCCCAGGCTCATACAGCACTATATGCTGTACAAAAACTCGATTGCGCCGAAGAAACTTCGGCGCCTTTTTTACTTTTTTTTCATAACTCTCTCAAGTCAAAATACCCCGCATGGGGGTGGTGCCGTCAATGCATCTCATGTGGTGCACTGTGGGCATTAATTAACTTTTTTTGCAGTGTCCCTTCGGCTTCTAGCTGCAACCCATTTCATTCCTCTTATTACACCTCCCTTCATATTCTCTTTCTTCCATCTTACTTTCCATCCTCTTCTAACAATTTTTTAATAGTGCAACTGCTTCG
>NC_087218.1:12395000-12434800 GCF_015104395.2 Macrobrachium nipponense
ATAAAAATAAGAAATAATAATATTAACAATAATAATAACAATAATAGCAATAACTGAACTGAAGTGAATTGAATATAAAGTTTAGGCCAAAGGCCAAGCACTGGGACCTATGAGGGGATTCAGTGCTGGAAATAATGAAAATAATGATGAGGTGGTGGAAAGTTAGATGGAAGAATAAGAATACGAACGGAAGTACAGTAAAAAGAATGAAAGGGTGCTGCAGCTTGGGTCACAAACGGACTCTGCTAAGAACTCTAAGTAATGCCTACAGTCCACCGCGTAAGGTACACTGACGGCACAACCCTCACCCTCCCCTACAGGAGATGATAATATATAATAATATAATAATGGCTATACTGCAGTCAAAACACACACACACACATATATATATTCAATATTACTGGTGCAAAATCATTTGCACGTAATCGAACAGCCTCCCTCCCAACAACGCACGATCAATTTGTATTTATTATTCGCACGTGATCAATGTCTATAGAATCGTCGAGCGTTGCCTTAAAATATCCCGAACTTCTCATTTTCTTTTGTTGAATGTGAGGTCATCACTCGATGCTATTTTGCAACAATATTTAGCGCATAATTCTCCAACTGACAGGAAATAAGATTACTTCAACTTCACGCAATTCCAGCGTTGCCGAGCAAATAATAATCATCTCCGCCCGCGGTATCTGGTAACTCGAGAGAAGCGGCCTTTATAAAGCAGCATCCCACCTGATTATCCAACGCATAACCTGAGACAACTGGAAGCACATTTGACTGTTGCACACAGCTGACAACAACGGGAAGGTTAGTTAGTTAGTTAGTTCGCTCGTCTGTCATTGCAGTTTTGAACCTCGTAAAAAAATTGTCTTTGCTGATGCATTTGGAATAGAATAGAATATACAATTTAGGCCAAGGGACAAGCGCTGAAACGGAAATTGACAGTGAAAGGTTAGACAGGTGTAACAGTGGGAAAACCTCAAAGCACAGTTGCACTATGAATCAATTGTTGGGAGAGTAAGATGGAAGAAAGAGAATTATAAAAGGAGGGACTTTATATTTATTACCTTTTGCTTTGCTCCTCTTCTCTTCCCCCATAGAATTAGAATATAATATTTATACCATGAAATAAGCAAAACGCTAACATTTAATTCTTATTAATTTTGTCATCCTACGAATACCGTCTTTATTTAAATATAAATATCCTCATAACATTTTAATAATTCAGCACGTCTTCATTGCTCAAATATATATCATGTTTGCCACTACGTGATTCCACAGAGTTTTCTCTCGAAATGCTTTTGATATAAATAAAGGTAACTTTATGTCTTTTCTTATGGTGATACATCTAGAGTTTCCTAACTGAATGTCTGCCGTAGTATTCTATTCTTTAACAAAAGGCATTAAATTAGGAAACTAGATGTACCTATAAGAGAAAACATACAGTATGTTTATGTAGTATGCATTTCGAGAGGTATTACTTTGACATTACTTTGGAATTGTCATCAATATGAGGATGCTTGAATAAATATATTTATAGGATGACCCTGATAAATAAAACATTCGCTCTCCATTTCACGAATGTTAAGTTAATATTTCATTTCAAATGAAATCGACTAATGTCAGTTGTAGAGCCCTTCCGTGAGGTAAAATGAGTTCTTAAATGAAGCAGAGAGTTCAGTCTGGAGGTATTGCCGACGACGAACAAGCAGCAACCTTGAAATAACAGAATACGACTAAACACACACACACACACACACAGCGAGCAAGCATATTGAATATATATGTAGAATTGGGACCTATGAGGTCTGAGGCCATTCAGTACTGAAAAACGACATTGTCAGTATAAAGGTTTGCAATGTGTCATATGAGGAAAACCTCAAAGCAGTTGCACTATGAATCAATTCAGAAGAGGGGTGGAAAGTCACTGACGGTTCTACCCCACCTTATGGTGACGCGCAAGCAGACTCGGAGCTTCTCTTATTTTTAGTGTTAATCTCACCTGCAGAAGATGAACCGCCTCGGGGACATGATGATCAAGCTATTTTCTCTCTCCGTCTTCATCGTCCTGCTCTTAGGTAAGTCTCACCCTCACGCACTGAAACAAACGCCTCAGTGTCAGTACAGCATCGCTAGACGCAAGGTCTACAGACTATTCTTTAGACCTTGTTTAGACGTGCTTTGTTGGTACGAATTCTAGATCATTGAAGAATCATGAGCACTAATGTAATCTCGCTGACATGCACTAGAATTGTTGGACTACATTTTGTTAGCTAATAGATGCAACCATACAAAATCAATATGAAATAGTATATTATATATATAATCAGAAATAAAGACAATAATATAGAAACTGTTTACCTTTGAATTTCTATTTCAAATTGCAGAGTGCCGTGCAGAGCCGGTGGCTTCAATCGCTACTGAAGGTGATGCCTCTGGCGATGTAAGTAGTTCCCCTGGAATTGGGAAAGATCTCATTTTTCTGCGAGAGTATATCTTAGTTTTACCAGACCACTGAGCTGATTAACAGCTCTCCTAGGGCTGGCCCGAAGGATTAGATATTTTTACGTGGCTAGGAACCAATTGGTTACCTAGCAACGGGACCTACAGCTTATTGTGGGATCCGAACCACACTATATCGAGAAATGAACTTCTATCACCAGAAATAAATTTCTCTGATTCCGCGTTGACCGAGCCGGGAATCGAACCTGGGACCACCGGATTGGCAGCCCAGCTCGAAAACCACTCGTCCAGCGTGGAAACTTTTTCTGATGAGAGAGAGAGATAGAGAGAGAGAGGAGAGAGAGAGAAGAGAGAGAGAACGAGAGATGATTTTGAGAGAGAGAGAGAGAGAGAGAGACGAGCAGAGAGAGCGAGAGAGAAGAGGAGAGGAGAGAGAGGAGAGAGAGGAGATGAGAGAGAGAGAGAGACAAATTATATAAATTATAATTTTGTGGCCATTGTAGATTAATTGAATTGAATATAGAATTTGGGGCAAAGGCCAAGCACTAGGCCTATGAGGTCACTCAGGGCAGAAATGGAGAGACAGTAAAAGGTTGCAAAGGTGAAACAGGAGGAAAACCTTGCAGTCGCAATATGAATCTATTATTCGGAAAGGGTGGAAAGTAAGATGGAAGAAAGACAATATGAAAGGAGGTGCAGTAAAAGGAACGAACGAGGTTGCAGCTAGGGGCTGAAGGCACCCTGCAAAGAACCCTAAGTAATGCCTACTACAAGCGGTGCACTGGCGGCACCAGCCCCCTACGGAGACCTTATCCTCAGAGGGTCTTGGCAGATTTCCTTACAAAATGCCGTAGCAACGTTCGCCAAGGATGTGTTATTTTTCTACCTATCTTTTGAAAATGACTAACCTCACGAGACCCAAATTATTTTAAAGCTCCCTATGCCTTTTTGCATTGTAAACTATACGTCCTCTTCTTTTGAAGTTATTTGCTGCCCCGAGGGCTTGAACCATGAACCATTTCGACTTATATCTGGAGGCCTTCTTGCATCTGATCGTTTACTATACAAAAAAAAAAAAAAAAAAAAAAAAAAAGGTCACGTGTTAGACGTATGTAAAATTTGTGATTGTAGCTGATTCACACTCATTAACGTTTGGGGCCCAGTTCCATATGTGAACATGGCAATATTAGGAGCTCAATTCAAATCTAGACTCATTTTAGCGATCACTATTTTTCCACTCAGTTTTCTCCCCGCCAGATATTCCCAGAGAATCTTTGCTCTCGCAAGGGAGGAATATGTGGCCTCGAATCCTTCTGCCCGCCTAAGGATCAGTTCGCAGAGAAAGGACTTTGTCCTAAACAGCAGAACAAAGGAGTGGAATGCTGTAAGACAGGTAAGACCGCTGCAGTGATGGCCTTTGACGTTTCATTCATCTAGGCTGGTCTTTCATTTAGGCCAATAACAGTCTAGTTGGAAGAAATCAAAAGTATGTCCTGGAGACGAGTAGGCCTACTTTAATTCTGAACACCATTGGTATAATTAAAAATATTTTTTCTGAACGCATTTTACCTTATCATTCACAGTGCCCCTGAACATCAAAAACTGCCAAAAGCGGGGTGGAGAGTGTATGTCCAAAGATCAGTGCGGACGCGCCCCAAAGGAGCCACTTGGTGAATGTCCCGCTAATCAAGTCTGCTGCGTTATGCTGATGTAAAGACTACGACGGATTGTGAACACATCATCACCAAAGGTTAATGACTGGGCGAAACTCCAATGAGAGAGAGAGAGAGAGAGAGAGAGAGAGAGAGAGAGAGAGAGAGAGGAGAGGAAACATTACAAAACGTCAGCAATTTGGTTGAGTGGTAACATTCTTATCTGCATCCCGCCTGTGATCCCTTTTCCTAACATTACCCTCACACTAGAGCTTTCTTGCGTCTATTTGCCAGCTGACATAGCCATCAATTTTTGATACACTAGAATATACAATTTAAGCCGAAGGCCAAACAGGTCATTCAGCACTGAAAGAAAAATTGCGAGTCAGCGGTTTGAAAGGCGTAACAGGAGGAAAACCTCGATGTTGCACTAAGAAACAAAGACGGAAGCAAGAATATGAATGGAGTTACAGTAAATGGAATAGAAAGGGTCGCAGCTCGGTACCAATAAGGATGCTGCAAAGAACCTTAAGTAATGGCTACAATGCACAATGTGAGGTGCACTGACGGGAACAACCTTCTACGGCGATCAATTGTTGATGGTTTTGTCTGATGATAAATATTGTAAGAACTTATTACCAAAAATTATTGCCTAAATAAATGCAAATTTGTTATATGTACTGTCTTGTATGTGTTGTTTTTGAAATAAAATTCATACAATTGTCGATTTTCCTCTTTTAAAAACATGTCTGGTGATTTTTTTCTTACGAAATGCAAAAAGAAGTGGTTGTCAGATCTATATACAGACAAACATGGAAGTGAAAATATATCAGGCGAAATGTACAACACTGTCATAGACGACTATAAAACAATTATCGTACTTATTATATACAAAGCTCTTCATACACACATACACAGTTTGTTTGTGTGGTGTTTTTACGTTGCATGGTAGTCACATGGATGTATATCAGATGAAACGAATACAGGTTACCATTTTTTAAAGGTAACTTTGGACCAATGTAATAATTACACATTGTAGCTACACCTCAGCCACACCTCAACGTCCTATTGTCTTTACCTCTTGGCTAAATTACTACGATTTTTAAATATATCTGCTATAAAGTATTTTCTGACGTGATGCATCTTTAGGTACATAACATGAACTGAATGGAGAGTCCAGTGATTATTTTATGGGTCAAATTATATGGAATATCTTGAAAATGATCAAGTATAGGTTACACCACCCACGTAGAAAGTTATCAATTATCAGACTGTTACCCATCAGAAGGCCAGAGCCACAAAGCACCTGAGAAACTAATGGGGATACTCAACTGTAGCCGTTCTACATTCCAGACACTTCAAAAATGAAGCTGTACAAACCAAAGGACTAAACCATATATATGAAAAACCATTCGAATACTAGAATGAGGACTCTTTTACCACTTCAGTGCGAAAAACGAGCTTTTCAATATACTCTGTTTTTTTCCATCTGTCCATCCGCCTGTGGTGGTCGCTCATGGTAACACTGCGTCCCAGGCTTTAAATAGTTACGCTATGTGTAAATTTTAGGTAAATAAAAGGACATCTTGGTGTACATTTGCAACTGAAAAGTGTTTTAGTAATTTACTCTATGCGAATTACACCATTAATATCGAAATAGGATATTATTTAAAGCCAGAGACACAGTGTTACCATGCGCACACACCACAGGTGGATGGACAGATGGAAAAAACAGAGTATAGTTAGTTCATTCTACAAAAAAGAAAGATTTACAATTAATAAAAAGATTCAGCCATCCACAAGCAGCAGTTCCAAAGGTGATGGAACATCTGTATCAGATTCATATCCATCAAGCATCCTCAGGAAGTCCTTCCCTGAGATCATCAAAAAAAGATAGTTAGGAAGTTCATTAAATAATCTGTCCTGAGAGGAGTCAACTCATGGGACAATTTACTATTATTTCACTACATGAAACCTATTCACATGGAACAAGCACAAAGGGGCCATTGATTGAAATTCAAGCTTCCAAAGAATGTTGGTTTAAACATCTCACCATAGACACCACACTGCAGCAGTAACTAATCATGATACAGAGCTAGTGATTTTTCATTGCCCTAAGGGAGACACAGACCCACGACTTCTGAGTGGCATGCCATGACACTAACTACTATACCAGTGGACCAGCTGATAAACATTTAAGTACTAGTTCACTACAGAGGTAAACATTTCAAAATAATATTGGCAATCTATGGGTGTTATATCACATACAAATTTTCTAGCTAAACACAAAGGGATTGAGGGACATATCCTTTACATTTTGTACGATATTACCGTAAGTGACCAAACTCATGAAAAAAATTATTAAGGGCAACTGGTCAGAATTCTAAATTTTCTAGTCTTCCTTCATCTACAAACTTCTTTTAATTCTTCTCCTGTACAATCTAACATCCCTATCCCACACCTCAGCTTGTTATCCCAAGAAAACTACTAATAAAAGTACATATCCCAAGAAAACTACTGATAAAAGAACACTGTAAACAATTAAAAATGAACAAAAACACTTACCCAACCATCTTTGGAAAATAAAAGGAATAATGGTGGGATTCTTAAAGTAATACATTTTTATGATAAAGTCCACTGCTATACAGTAAAGTATTTGGTTAAGTTTACTGAGGCATACCTACACAATACTTATGCCTGTAATTTTCTCACAAGTGTACTGTGAATTCTTGCTGGATCATTCTCATAGGAGGTAATGCCTGGCGAAGTGTTTACCAGAGTTAATTAATCCAGTGGAGTGGGCGGGTCCCCTGTTTTTTTTTATAACAGTTTTTCTGTACACATGCTTTACATAAGTTACCTAATCTAGGTAAGCCAAGAGATATTACACAGGCAACCTACTGAGACTAGTTTCTTATGTGGATTGGCCTATTCCAGATACAAAGCAAGCTTCATACTGAAAAATGTAAACATTTTGTGTAATGCATTCCACACTATGCACTGAAAAATTAACATGCACAAACCTAGCAGAACCACACAATGGTGATTATTTAATATTCTCATTAATTAAATATTTTGCAGATATTGTGTCCTTATTGTATAAACCCTAGGAATCTAAAAACTGATATCTACAAACTGACCTTAACCTGGTAATTATGATAACCATATATTCATATTGCATTAATCTAGCATTATTATTTTGCTAGTACTTGGTAGTACGTAGAAGCAGAGGTAGGCCAAAGGAGATGTGGTTGAGGACAATGAGGCGGTAAGTAGGAGATGAGTGTTGGGGAGAATCTTGATGCATTAACCCAGGACAGAATATGGTGGATGGGCATTATGAAAGAAGGAGATACCAGAGACTCATTAAGCTAGTGCTGTTACTCTTCCATAGCGCTAGATATAGAGCGAAGGCAGTCGCAGAAGTATCAGAAATATTTGAGATAAATGTTGCTAAGTATCATAAAAATAAGAGCAGAAAAGGAGGGAACTGGGAGTTGCTTTGTGCAGACAATTAGAATTAACATCAAAATTAATGGAAATGTGGTGGAAATGTTTAAAAGTGGAAGAGTGGAATAGAGGGGTGAGGACTAAAAACCAAGCACGGCAAAGCTTATGGTGACTGAAAATGAAGAAGAGGAAAAGAGACTGTTAGGAAACTGGGCATGTAGCTCTTGTAACTTTGTAAGAAAGGTGTGGGGATGTACTGTGTGCTGTGTGCCAATGTATTGCATCACATACTCAAGATTACAAAATACTTGTACATGTGTAATAAGAGATTTTTCATGCCTAATGTGTATCACATGAGCAAATGTGGAAGAGAGGGATGTTGAGGTTCCTGTTGTGATAGATTGGCAGGAAAGAGTTAAAGCATTACTGTTATGCTGAGGACGACGACATATGTAACTGTGAAGCAGTAAGATAGGGTACCTGCAGCAGAGATGAAACAGAGAAATAAGTAGACTAACTTGACCCATTAGTTGAGTGAGCAAAGACTGACAGTTGGCAGAAAATCCTTGTACTACTATTATTTTATGAAGCATAAAAAACACTAACAATGAATATGGAGATTCTGAAAAGGTGTGGCAATAGAATGTAGGATTCATACCTGGAGTCTGGTATAAAAATTGTACAGGTATTACAAATGAGGAAATAATGGAGTGATTTGGAGTCTACAGGCTGAAAAAAATTGAGATTTTAGGGCATGTGATGCGAAAAAAATAGCTGGTCAGTAGATACAAAGTTGCAAGACAAATACTGGTAGGAAAGTCTAAGAAATCATCAAAAAATGGGAACAGATGAAGATTTAAGTCCATGTCTAATTCCAAAAAAAAAAAGGTGGTGTAATAAAGTTTATGATGATGATAATGATGCAGGGTTTACATATAACTTGTCTTAGCTACTTTTAAGGTACTTCATTTTGAAGGTAATCTGCTTCAAGGAAAATGTAATAGAGCAAATATTTCATATCAGTAATATATGGTCATCAAAAGTGTTCTGTACAACCTGAAAAATATACTGTAGTAAATCTTAACCTAAACTAAGCTAGTTGCCTGTGACCTGGCTGGGGGACGCAATCATCTCGTCGTCTCAAGTTATTACTGTAAATATAAACAAAAACCAAAATAGTATCCTACACTAATCTAACATAAACATAGATACTGTGACCTGACATGCATAGGGGGCCCAAAACAGTTGATGTAAAATATTCCTAGTCATCTTCTTCAAGCTTTGCCCATTCACATCCCTCAACAATTATTAATAGTAAAATCTTGTTGTTAAACTATCTGAGCAGAGGAATAGTCCTGCAATTGTCTTATAAATATAATTCCTATTACCTAAAGACTTTATCAAAGGCAACACATGCCTCCTATACATCCTACAAATAACCTAATAGCTTTACGATTAACCTACAAAATGACCTACTCCTCTTCTCCTTACTTCCTGCCAAAACTATTTCTCTACCATGCCTAGTCTACAGTGTGGACATTAATTTTACATACTTAAATATACTGTACTTTGTATAATTCATGACTTCAGAGTAGACTACATTTGTAAAGCACAAAATATGTATAATACTATTGTTTAAGTGTTTGCTAATTCAGTCGCACTGATTTCTCAAGACAACATATACCAGTAACAATCAATTTCCGTCTGTTACATGGGTTAAAATAAGAAAAACTTTCATTCAAACCTGAGGGTTAATATGATGGTGCCTCTGGCAAAATAAAGTTAGGATAGCATGGGTCATTTTAGGTTAGGCTAGGGTAGATGCCTTACTTCGCAATAAAGACCATTACGTATCACACTATCCCCATGTAGAAGTGTCTAGTAGCTAGTACAGGTATACCTATACGAGAAAACGTCTATCCAAACATCAACATGTATGGTTCGTGTGTACGATCGCAAAAGAGATCACTGTGACAAAAGAAATAACAACATAAAAAGAAGGGTCATGAGCAATAATAATTAGATGGATATAGCCTAACTTAGACTTTGGTATTACAGCCCAGTCTGTTATGGGGGAAGGGTGGGGGGGGCTTCTCCTCCAAAGCTGACCTGCCTTTGACACTGCTGAAGTGTGTGGCAGTGGTAATTACAGTGGTAATTACATTCTAACCTAGGCTATGGCATCTTACCATTCTTAGGATATATTCAGTGTTAAAATACATCCAGGTTATTTACTGATCCAGGCAATTAACTGGTATCTTCTGCATGCAAAAGAGAAAGGTTTAGCATCTAAATGTCCTAAAACTTTTGTTTCATGAAACAGTAGTAATCTGAGTGGGCTGAGGAGTCTCAATAACCTCACGGACAGTTTTGGAAACTTTTTTTTAGGTATCGCATAGCTATATATTTTCATTTAAATATGGTTTGATATTTCTGCTATCATTTTATCTATAGGTACAGCTTCCTTCTGTGGGGCCCCCATAAAGATGCAGAGGTAGGATCACATATGCAAATAGGCACTTATCTTAATGCTACCTAAATCCTACATAAGCTACTATACCCTAGGCCTATGTGGATAGTCACTCATTTTCAATTGTTTAACACGACTTGCAAACGAATGTTTCTCTCAAGAGAATCAATGTGGAGGTTAATGAGGGTAAATAGGTAGTGGCAACAGGGGCCCTAAGAATGATCAAGCTAAGTTAGTCAAGTTAGCCTATGGGTCTGAAGTGATAATGTCGTCAGTAGTAGATCCTATGGGATGAACTTGTCACAGTCAACCCAAATCATGTAAGAATACGTCAGATTAATTTAAGTTACTTTATGTTAGGGCCAAAATGACTGTTAGGCCTAGAAGGGTAAATCCAAGTTAAAAAAAAAAAAAAAAAAAAAAGTCACAATAATGTACGGTTCCTAGTGGGTAATACAGTCACAGGAATAAAAGTAACCTTACCTATAACATAAGGCCGTAAAAAAGAAAGAAAAAAAAAAAAAAGTCACAATAATTTATGGTTGCCAGTACCTAATACCTCCTAACGTTACAGGAATATGATTCACCATAAATCAGCTAGCTAGTGTTTTTTTTTTTTTTTTTTTTTGGTATAGGCTACTAGCTATACCTAGATTAGTATTCCGTGGCAGCCTAGGCTATGGCACTTGCGGTTTTTCTATGCAGTTTTACCTCCTGAACAAGTATTTTAAGTAATATTTATTCAGACGACTGTAACGAACCCCCAGGGGCCAGTACTAAACACGGCGAAATACATTTGACGTCTTAATTAGCCTAATGGTGGCTTTCGTATTCGCGGGGATGAACGATGCAGAATGCTTATATTAGTATAGAAATACCTTTTTTTTTTTAGCCAAAACTGTGGCTTTTTTGTGACCTATTTTTCCTGTAGCCTTATTACCGACCTTGTAGGGGTATTAACAAATTGAGGCCGATGTGAATAGCTATTTGGTAGCTATTGGGGTAAGTCGCAGCGAGAGTAAACGCCTTACTACCTATAGTAGGTACTATACTAGCTATGTGGCTTCCTTCAGAAGATGAGATATGAATATTTAAAAAACATAGTTTTTCGTAATGGCCTTCGTCTTATACTAAGCGCATGATCCTGTTGAGGACATCCTCAGGAGTTAACTTGCTTTCTGTCACGCCCACGGAGAGATTAAGGTTACCTATGCCTACTAGGTACTATTAACTATTAGGTTACTACAGCTTTTGGAATTCCAGTGTACATTACTCTCATTTCATTAAATATCTGATTTTTGCGTCAACATAACCACAGAACGTCTTAAACACATCACCGGTAACAGCTAAAGATATCTAGGTGAAAGCAACTTTTTAAATTAGCACATCAAATTATCAAAACAAAAATATGTCAAAACACATAGCTGCCTTATGCTTTCCATTACCGGTGTCCTGGTTGCTATGGCAACCAACGACGCCAGACTTGAATTCATTGAATCATTCGATTTTGTTTGGACTTGGTTGGATCAGTAACCCTTCATAGTCATACCAAGACATATAGCCAAAGCATCAGACTAGTAGGTTGTTGAAGAGCAAGGCAACGACTACAAATAACATAAGAGAGGAGTGGTAAGGTATGAGAATACAGATTATCCCTGACTTGGTTTTTATGTGAAAATTCAGGCAATATCTCCATCTAATCTACTTTGTGGTGTAGGGGTTCAAGAATAATTCATACCAAGATACGAGTATAATTAATATAAGTTTATTTCCGACTTGGGTCTTTCCTTTAAACATCAACAGTAATTTAACCAATAATACTTTTTACACAAAGAAAAAGTCATGTAGACGAGGAATATGTAACCCACTATCTACAATCGTGCATTCATTTCGTCAATATAGAATAAATGGGAGATTTTGTGACGGTTTTTTTTTCACAAAGATTCGTGAAGTCCATGTTGCCTATAATATCGTTTTCTCATTTTATGTTACAGCATCCACATTAGCGGAATGCACGACATTCTTATATGTACTACTTAGCATAAGGAAAATTAAAGGTGATAACATAATAATCATACAAAGTTTCAATACATGTTCTTGATTCCGTTCGGTTCAGTTTTATGTGCAATTTTTGAACGTTCCTACCGGCCTTAAAGTTTAGTTACATATTTTCGTAAATAACTCGTTCGTTGATCGTGACTATTTATTCAAACCTGCGTGGAAGGTTACTCTTTTTAGTATATTAGGAAGCTGTAGTCTGACTAATTGACAGAATGTAAACGCACGAAATACTTTTGGTGTGCCTCATCTACATAAGGTTGGCACATATCACAACCACTCGTGACATGAAGAATAGTATACCAATACAAATGTTATATGTTGGGCTTCGCAGTGTTACCAATACAAATGTTATATTGGGCTTCGTACTGTTTCCATTGTATGTAGCTAAATACCCCCATGTGCTTTCCTTTCCAAACACTATCCATAACTCGTCACTATTGATTTTTGTCGTACGCAGAGGACGAGTGTGACCGCATGATTGTAGTGTTAGTTGGAGTAAGGTCATCCTTATCTGAACTGTGGAACTGTGACATCTGTATTCAATGGTCCGATTTAAAAGTAAATGAACTATTAGCCGTTTGCTCTGAAGTTTAGTATCCCCTCTTCCTGGAACTTGAAGACTTATCTAGTTCAACCTGAATTTGTGGCTTCACCTCACTGAACAACTTAAACATGTGACTAATACCATCTACTGTTCACTCCTGTTCACTTCATAAAACTAATCTATTTCTGAAAGATTCTTAGGAAACAGTTTTATGGCTTTGGATTCTCACCTTCCAGCTTATTTCTGTGGCAAATATTTTTGCAAGTTTCTTCCAGCATCATGGAAAAAAAAAAAGGTATTTTCATAGGCCAAAAGTTTATCCCGAGAGAGAGAGAGAAGAGAGAGAGAGAGGAGAGAGAGAGAGAGAGAGAATGTCGCTTATATCCTAAAGTCGAGGTATGTACTTTGAATTCTCGCTTCCTGGTACAACATCCATCCGTTTTCTTAAGTTTATTCATATTTGTCGATGAATGCTTTGGAGTTTGAAAAAAGAACCTGCGTCAGAATTGTGAAGACTCAAGAATTTTTCAGTCAAGGTATAATCCTTCCTACTTTGCGTTTGAGGTAGGCCTATATATCTCTCTGCTAGTGTTCTCAAGAACATTGTCTTTATCACCCAAATAGTTTCTTACACATAAAATTTGAAGATATATTTTAATCACTGCAGCTTCTGAAGATGTATTTTTATTCAGCATCTGAATGTTTCAGAATAATCTTAGTAGCTTTTGCGCTAAGAATTTTATGCTCATTTAATTTTAGAATAATATAAAAAAATATTCACATATCTAAGTAGTACTATCATGTCCCATGTCAATAACTTTATGGTTCAATCAGAGAAAAATTAAGACTTAAAATTAAGTCTACAATAAGTAAACACCGATATTAAGCAAAAGCACCTTCAGTGTCATTTGGCATTTCAGAATAACGCAACCGTTCATCTCCTTTGATCTTGAATCATGAACGACAAGGAAGAACTAGAACCAACCGCTGGGAAGGAGAAAGAGGCCAAAGCCCTCGACTTCCCAGGTGTGCGCTTTGCAGACGAAAACATCACAACTCATCCCGAAAAGGAGTCGCAGGTGGTCATAGAAAGCCTCAAAGAGAACACGGTGAAGGATGAACGGTCTAAAGAAGAAGAGCCTGAGGTTGTGGCCGAGGTGGACTGGTTGGGCGTTCCACTGGCCAGCTCTACCCTTCCGGATTTCGTATCTATGTACAGGAAGGATTACCCTGGATATTCTAGAAGCGACCTGCATGTGGAGGACCCTAGGAAGATTGTCAGGAAGCTCAAAGGAGGAGGGAGGCAGTTACACGAGCAGGTGACTAGAAATAAATAGTTTGTTTATTAATAGTCTTCTCAGGAATGTATTTTATGCTTTAAGATATTACAGGCAGATAGCGAAACCAGGCATTTCACGACCTGTCTGAAATTTCAGTCAGATAGCAAAATGCACTTAAGGACATTTGATGCCCCAGGGGCTAATACTTTTTATAACGTCTTTCACCGGTAATTTTTTAACGGTTTTAATAGACTGATGTTATTTTCATGACTGTGGGGGGAGGGAGGCGGGTGGAGCTCAAAGTAAGTCCGCTGAAAGCAAAATAGTCTCGCTACAGCCTGCAACAAACACACTGAGACTGAACAGCCTAGCCAAGTTTTTGCTTGTTCTATAACAAAAGATACTTGACCAACACCTCACAACAACAGGGTGTCTTTGAAGAGACTACAAATGTAAAATAATAGAGATGTCATTTCAAAAACTCTCGCATTTCTCCAATGTTCAGCTCATTCCTTGAAAAATTAAATATCAATATTGCCGAAAAAGTTTTGGGACTGGTGCATTTCTACCATTTTCGAAACTTGTGATTCATGGCAGACATGAACAGTCAACTTTTTTAACCAGCTTGAAGAATTATATTTATTCAGTCATATATGGAGGACATGAACGTTACAGATGAGTGATAAAATTTTGCAGTTAGCATTTGTAAAACAATGAATGAGACAATAAGCACCGAAAACGAATAACCAGAAACGCGAGAATGGAGGTGAGGTCGTTTTAAGTCTAATTTTAAATCATTGTGCTAGTTCGAAGGCGTCGGATGGGTGCAGAGAGACACTGTGCCAAGTGGCCAGGAGGGTGGGTACGTCAAGCAGGGCGGAGAGGTCGGGAAGGCACTGCTCCACCCACAGGGCGACTTATGGACCACGCCCCCGCCTGTTGTAGACCGCATCAGGAAGAATGACCCCATGGAATATCTCAACCTTTGTGATCCCCACAATAAAATGCAGTAAGTTTAAATACCATATGTAATAAGTAGTACTATATAGTTGCAGTGAGAGTTGCAAATGGACGAGGTATTTGTAAAACATGTTGGAAATGGTGTGTAGTACGTAGGCCTACACCTACGTATACGGATTGTGTGCAGATGAGTGTAAAGCAGATCTATGCACACACCTCTTGTTTTTCTTAATTACTATCTACCAATGAACTATAACGAACAATTAAGTAAATGAACTACAATATGTATTAATCAAATGATCTCATGAACAATGTTTGTCGACTTTTCAAAACCAGGGTTGAAAAGGCAATCTACCAGTGGGTAATCCGTGACATGGCTGCGATGGATGAGCGGACTACGGTAGGCCCAGCCGTCAGGACATCTGGGTTTACTGCTAATTCATCACCCCATCTTCCTCCAGTGGAAGACAGGAATTTCAAGTCGATTTACTATGAAAGGTAAGACTCTTCTCTCAACATTACAGGTAGAGGTTCCATAACGAATTCAAGTTTTGGTTCAGGGGAAGAGATGGGTGTTGACATTGATCTGGTCTTTACTTTTAACCTGATAACAAAAGTTTATTCGAAGAGAGAGGGTCTTCATGAAATGACTTCATTTTCAAACTAAAATTTTGAATATATATATATATATATATTATATATATATATATATATATATATATATGTGTGTGTGTGTGTGTGTGTGTGTGTGTGTGTGTGTGTGTGTGTGTGTGTGTGTACAGAAAAGTAACATACAAAAAGATTTAAATAAGACCTTCTTGCGTGACTTGGTAGAATGGAACCGTTTGGGAAGTCTTTCGTAAAGGAAACTTAAGCTCGAGGGTTGGGTAAGAGCACTGTCTAGAGTCTAGACCGTGGGTAAGAGGATGATAACAAGAACTCACATTATGTATTAAACTAGCTGTATAAGTCATTAGTCATATGTGTGTGTAGAAGCAAAGAACAAAAGCAGAAATAAAATAATGAGAAATTCTTCGTCAGATGGCATCATATGGAAGAGAATGAGCTCCATTAAGGGAAAAAGATTGCTAGAATGGTACTTGGTACCTACTACCATAGATATAGAGATCTCTATGCCTATGCCTACTACGCCTCTTCGGCAAACGTAACAATTTCGGCGCATTAGTCTCATGATTTCCATAGCATTATCTCTTGTTATCGAAGGTATCTCATAAATTTTCAGAATTGCCGTTTTAACCTAAATTTTCATCATTTCAGACTGCGGTGATAGTTAATTCAATAGTCCCTTGATAAAAATGCAGATATAAGCGTCTCTAATTGCTATTTTCACTGAGCGAATGTATACTAGGCAACTTTGGTGATAAAAAGCTTTAAAATGAATTGCCGTTAATCCCTGAAAAATGACACTCTTCAAGTATAACTTCACACGAAACTATAATGGAATGTACACAATTTCATTCATTTCACATTCCGTAAAATTATAATAATAATAATAATAAAAAAACAACGTAACAATGACTGCAGAAACAACCAAACGTGACAAATACCATGCCGGTGAACACCCAGCAACAAACAAAGCCAACCTTTTAAGGGTTTTAGCTCAAGAAGCGTAAAATCCCTTTGCAGCTTGTCCATCGTGAAGGTTGCCTTCTTTGTGCACTCGGCATCCTGAACCTCAGTTTCGCGCTTAATTAATTGCCAAATGAAGCAATGTGATAAAAAACGAGAGAAAAGAAAGTAAAATGAAAGGAGGGAATGCTGAAGATAGCCCCGAAGTAGGGTTAGCCTACCACAGAAGTCCATCAGCGGTTTGTTTCGAGTAGCGCGGACAACACCTAAAACTGCTGAGTTTTCTTTTTTATACCGGACTCATTTGGGTAGTCTCTCTCTCTCTCTCTCTCTCCCCGACGTCAGGAAGTGACAATGAAATAAATGTTCGCAAACTTTTGGAGAGCACCAGAGCTTTGAGCTTCTTTTGTATCCTTTTCCAATTTAATTTATTTATCCTTTAATTTCGTCTTCTTTTCTCAACTTTTACATTTTTCATTATGAGTATTCTATATGAGTTTTATTTTTCTATAGGAGTATTATTCATACACACACATATACACTCTCTCATGGGCATGCATGCATGTGTGTGTGCATGTGTTTGTGCGCAAGCACGTTAATTTAAGAATAGAGTGTAATTTATATAAACCTGAACGTTGTTTTGCATATATATATATATTATATATATATATATATATATATATATATATATATATATATATATATATATATTACGTATATTTCAGAAGCATGAGAGAGAGAGAGAGCATTTTCCATTTCGTAATTAACCAGCGAAATTTACTGATGTAAATTTGTGATGTCAATTATATGAAGATGAAATAAAAAGTTTACATCACCAAGAGATCAGGAGTGACAAATTTTTCGATGCACGTAAGAAGAGTGGTAATGCTGAAAGAACCTTGAGAACAAGAAACTGATGACCATGGAGCCTAAACGCTTAGGCAACGCATCTTTTTTCATTGTCAACAACAACGTCCACTTCGAGGATAATAAGAAACCGTTCCAAACACACGCAGGGTATCGTATGTTACATCACATAACCTCACTGCGGCAAATGAAGCCTTACGTTACTCCAGCTTCACAGCTAGTCCGCCAGGGGAACTAGACCTAACGCGATCGCTTTTCTTTCCGACGATCGCCTTCAGGTTGAGAAGTATCTATGGTACTATCAACCTTGTGACGGTTACGCTTGAATTGGAGTAAATCGACCATATATATGACACACAAAAGCATTTAAGCGTTGCGTTAGGTCAAGGGCACAAGTCATTTGTATAAATGACCGAGGTCATTCTACTTGTCTTTATCGCTGTACATAATCACTTAACGAGGTTATATAGATAAAGAATGTTAAAGTTCGTTCTACTTTTACACCATAGTCTCATATTTCACCTTTTGGTAAATTTTTTGTTGTTGGCAATTTAAATCTGAGAGTTTATGCAAATTATACATTTGCATATTGTGTGCAGGTATGCGTACAGATTGTTTAAACACAAAATTAATGCTCTCAGCCAATGGCGGCCACGTCATTCACATTTCTACGCATGCGCTCTCGCACACACACAAAGAATATTAGTATATAATAATATTCAAAGACCCTAAGAACGTAACTGAATGACAAAATAATAAATGATGCTAACATGAATATGTATCACTGCCTTTCATTAAAGAAAGTCCATCAGTGAAGAAGCCATGTATACAATTTGTGTAACTGAACTGGGAGCACGCACGAAATTCATACATTCAAACCATCGTCATTTCTATGATTAGTCGCTTATTATCTATTAATTGTCCCCTTTCTCATTCTTTCATATGTGGCATTTTATGCAGAAGGAACTTACTTTGGAACATGAAGAACTTGAGTTTATTCCATCTCAATCTCGTTCATTTTGAATAATAATAATAATAATAATAATAATAATCATCATCATCATCATCACAGGACTCCCTGTATACTAGGATAAGGATACCTCTGCAGTCTCACCACCTTCTTCATACCAGTGTCTTGCATGATGTCATGGTAAGAGAACCCAAACACTAATGTAAAATTTCTGTTCCTGAAAATAATAGCTACAATGAGGATGCCCAGAAGGATGACGTAGAAGGATTACATCCCTCCTTAATTGGCACTGGAGTGCCACCAGCGCTCCGGTACCCAGGGTACTCTGGTACAGCTGTGATGGACGACACGCCTTTCGCATACCTGAGGTACAGTGCCAACTAGGCCTAGGGAGACATTTTTGCATGCGCGTGTTGCTTGAGTATTGGGAGCTCGTGTGAAAGACTAATTCAGCATATAATGCTTAGCGGGTTGGATTTTGCAAATACAGCAACACAAGCTTACAGAATAATTTATTAATCAACTTATGATGAAATTCGCTTTTCTACGCAGTATAATTCTTAAATCAGATTTTTTTTTTTTTTTTTTTTTTTTTTTTTTTTTTGTACCGCTCCATGTTGTTCAGATTTTCCCACACTTTTCAATATTTGTTTTTCCTGTCCTAAACTCCCAACCTTTCTCATATTTCTGCCCAATTTTCTTGTGTACCGATCTGTGTATCCATAAAAATACATAAAATTAGCTTCACAGTTGTTTGTACAGCGAAACTCACAGTCCACAAAGAAAAGTTTGGTCACCAAACCCTAAAGCTCAAAATCCTCCTCAATGATTAGGTCTTCTGTACTTGATGAAAATCATTCCCTAACCGTCTCGGCTAAAGAAGCATTTTCAGTTCATTATAATTCTCATTCTAGTGACTAGTCAATCACCATTCCCTGAAGGGTAAAAAACGATTCGTTTAGTTTTCACTTCTGGAAACTTTCCTTCATACAGATATAAATTTCACCATTGCACTATCACTACCGATGCACAGCATTCTATGTTTCATTTATAAACTTCTGGTACTTTTTTCATTCTTAACCATTATATTGCCTCCTTGCACCCTTAGCATTCAATCCAGTTTTGATTGCACTGGTGAGCCCATAGATACCTTCAGCATCGGCGTCATTCAGTGTGTTCTGTATATTAGTACTGCGTAGTTTGGTAAACAGCCACCAGGACCTTCCTTGGCCATCTTTCAATATCCGGTGACCGTGACCGCTGAAATTTGTTAATTATGAAACGTATACTTGGTTCTGCAATCTTTTTCGTTCATCCCGGTTATTGCAGAGATGGGAACGGGAATTCTTCAAGAAAATGTGTAAAAACATTTCACAGGTAAGGATAATGTACCGAATTTGTCTACCCATCATTTTGTGCTCGTTTGATGTAGCAGTAGCATGTTTTCTCTCTTAACATGTTTTATATTTTTAGCACATTATTGTGGTATATAAGTGCATCGGCGATTTCAGGTTCGTAGTCAGAACACCATTGACTATATATTTCACAAAATATGAAGTAAAGCTGTTACTCGTTATTAAAAAACGCTTAGTAGTAGGTAGGCTGCTGCTTGCGTCAACATCTCGTCTTTTGAACGTGATATGGTAAATGATAATGACAACTGCTTGGTTTTGTCAGTCATTAATAATTCTTTGCAGTAGGTAGACCTGTAGCATACTATGCTATCAATTCTTTTAATTATTGACATGTAAAGGCAGCGTTAGGGTTGTTTATCAAAATATATTTTTATCAAAGGACGACACGGAGCAAACCGTAGGAAGCAACTTGGCTATTGTAAATTTTATAATGTGTTACAAAGCCTATAAGTGTAATTTATGTTTTCATCATACAATGTATCATACTAGACTATAATCTGTTTTTTTCCATCTGTCCATCCGCCTGTGGTGGTCGCGCATGGTAACACTGCGTCCTGGTCTTTAAATAGTTACGTATGTTTAAGTTTTAGGTAAATAAAAGGATATCTGGGTGTACATTTGCACTTGAAAAGTGTTTTAATAATTTACTGTATGCGCATTACACCGTTAATATTCGAAATAGGATATTATTTAAAGCCAGGAACGCAGTGTTACCATGCGCAAACACCACAGGACAGTAATACTTAGAAAATAAAGAAATTTGGTAACCTTGGCTAAACATATATGCCCTTAAACAACTCATTTGATAAAGATGCTATTTCATTTAAACATCATCATACCATAAAATGGCTTTGAGAATGGTAACAAGAAGGAAATGAATCTTGGCCAAGCCAATAATAGGCATATGCCTATTGATTCGGCAGATACTTTTGGTTGTTTTGTCCCTATTTTGAAGACAGCTTTTTTCCAAATAATTCAAATAATATATATAGGCATATATATATAGAGGTTAATATACAGTCTTCAGTTTTACTTGGAGGTTGGGGGGTAAGTTAGGTTAGGAAGGTAATAGACTAATACACGGCATTATTCTAGGAAAGGTTAGGATTTCTCACACACTACCTAGCTATATATATATATATATATATATATATATATATATATATATATATACATATATATAATTCTTCTGAAAACTCAAAATATAGAATAATCATACGTGTTGTTTTATAGGAACAAAAAGGTCATATATTTGATGCCTCTTGTCCAGATGGAATTTTCTTCATTAAATAAAAAAAAATACACAGGAAAATGATATAGCTAACAGGATTACTTGATTTTATCATTATATTCCACCATCCTTCATATCATCTTTGTTGATATTATTCTGTAGACTGAACCTTGCAGCGTCCCTTAAAATTTGTTTCGTATTGCAACTGTGAGGTTTTCCTCTTGTTTCGCCTTAAAAGCCTTTTTACTCTCAATTTTCATTTCAGCGCAGAATGTTCCCATAGGTTCTAGTGCTTGGCGTCTTTGGCCTAAATTCTATATATTTCCTTCCGTTCCACAGATTGAACCCCCACGTCCTGCGAACGCAACCGGACGTGCTGAGGCAGCCACGCTCACACCATCTAGTGCAGCGTCACAAGGAATTCTCGAACAGCTGAAGGATGCCCCCAGTTTTGGCGGCTCGTGCTGGGTTGCAAAATCCCAGATATCATCGGACATCGAATGCAGGGGAAGTCCATATTCCTTAGGGAAAATTCACGAGCTGGTGGCGCACTTTGAGACCACAGGTGAGATATCTCAGATGCGTGCCCAACGTTGCTTAAAACAATTAAACTTGTAGTACTAATGTTTGTAGGATTACATTTTTTGGTGTCACTTGAAATGAATAGATAAGAGACAAATGACAGAAACTCCACTTTCATTATTCCCTATATATATTGCCAGTCATAAGCCAACCCCTATTTCTATATGCAATACTTTTATCTACAGATTCCGGTTATGAAGTTTTGCTACACACCGAAAACATACTGGCAATTTCTTGTGTTAGTCTATTATTTCTAGACTACATTTATGCTGAATGTAACAGTGTAATACGTCTAGTGCCATTTTCCGGTTTTATGACATTCGTTTATTTTCCATTCCTTTTTGCAAGTATTGCTTTTTTTTCGTTTTTATTAAGGAACAGCCAGTGAATGCAATATTTTATTTCTCTTACAAGTAATTTTTGTTTTTTATTAAATATATCTTAGTTTAATCAGACCACAGAGCTGATCAACAGTCTCCCAGGCTGACCCGAAGGATTAGATTTTTATTTACGTGGCTAGGAACCAATTGGTTACTTAGCAACGGGACCTACACCTTTTTAAAGACAAACCCTTCCTGCGTTGCATGCAAATTATTAGCTAAAATTAGACAGCAGAAAACAAGGGACGGAGCCGTGAGCTTTATTTTGCTTGGTAAGTCTTCTCTCCTGAACAACAGCGACCATATTAGGCCAGGACTGAACTTGACCTGGGAGACAAAAAATGTTAAAACGTAACTTTCTACTTACTTGTAAAGCACAAAGCACACTAGAGGACATCGTTTGTATGAAAGAAAAACTTGAAACTGGATTGAAAACGAGTAACAATTATGCACAAACGTACGACGATTTACACATATATGTGTAGGGGTGTGTATTTTAATAGCCAAGTGTATCCCAACCCAGAGTATTTCGAGAGATAAAAGGCTGGAGAAATAAGAGAAAACAAAACAGTTGAAAGTCTTCCATAACATATAAACTAAGGAACCAAATTATTACAGAGCCAATCACTTCAAGAATATTTTATCTTTATGGGGTATCAAGTGGAATTTAGGTATGACAAATGTTTTGTATATTACTACACGATCTTTGAATTCGGATCAGCTTAGAATAATAATTAATTTGATTAGATAATCACAGATAGTTACAAAATTGCCTTTTTTTAAGGACAGGTCAAACTTGAGGTAATGATTAAGAACAAAATTTTTTTCAATTGGCATGACTGGGAATATCAAATGATCAACTTAGTAAAATGGCGAGACTATAGGCTTTCTGGAATACACACAACACTCGCACTAATACATCCGTTAATATCCCAAAGACTGCTACGATAGACACGAAAGGGCAAATCCAAGGCTGACTGAAAGGTTTCTCGATTTGTGCGCGTGTGCTTTTTTTTTTTATTCATTAACTGATCTAAGTTTTCTGGCGAGCAAAAGGGCCCGTCATTCGTCATTTCTTTGTAACTTTTCTACGTTACTTGAGAAGCCGAATTAATGCTATCCACCAGATTTAAGAAATCATGTTTACCAGAAGAGGAAATATTACTTCGTTTGACAATCAGAGAAAATTGAAAAATATCAGACTGTTACTGAAACATTTAATTTCCCTTTGTATACGTCATTCTTATTCTGTGTTTGCTCGTCCTTACTCCCGGAATCACAGAGTCGTATAATATAATCTCTTTTGTTTCATAAAAACACGCGCGCACACAGGAGAAGCCCCATAGAATTGGGATTTCACTGGGATGAGGAAGCTCAACCGGGAATCATTCGTCAGCAAAACATTCCAAGGCTCTACGCTAAAACCAATGCCGTCCCCTGGCCTCCAGCCAGTGTCTTCAGCCACGTAAGCTTCCCTATTCCCCGCACCTACGAACCCTCCCCCCCCCCGTACACCACCTCCCTCCCCCCACAACACTTCCCAAGTTCCCAGTTCCCACTCACTCAGCTTACAGCATAGTTCACGTGTGGGGCTTCGCTCTTTTCCGCTTTGCTGTCACGCTTGATGTATGTGTACAAATTGCTTCATAATATACATTTCCTGAACAATTGATTCTTGATGGCGATATTCGGATCTTTCTTTCCTAAACAGTAACCCCCAAGGGTTCTCGGGGTCGTTGATCGTTACCTAGGTCTAATATTTCTTGGGGTTCGTTATCTTTGTGATATTGACAATCTTTTGTGTACGTTTCCACGGTCATCCCCAACGGACTTGTACTAAACACGCCTCAAAGGTGGATACATACCGGGTTGAAACCCTTGTTGTGGGGGGGGGGGGGTCACTATCTAGGAAAGACTCCATTTTTCTTGGAAAGTAACTATAACTCTCACCACCTAAAGAACTCCTATAATATAGTACTATAAAATCAACTCGGGAATCACGAGTCAGCGTTTGGAGGACACTGTGCTGGCGAGTGTTAATATGTAGGGCACAAAGTACTAATGAGCAGAGTCAGTGACATTCACTGACAGAATCGATTATCCACTTCATTCACCAAGTTTTGACCTTTAACCCTTACTGCAGAGACGTGCTAGTGACCTAGATTAAATCTGTGTAGGGCCTACTTATGGTTTCAATCACCAGCATTATTTTTCAGTCACAAAAATTCTTCTTGGTTTTAGATATCTCAATTACACATTTTTGTTGGACTTTTACCAGTTAAAGAGATTTTTGTTGACAATAAAACATGTGCTTTGGGCCTTACTCGTGGATTATATAAACCTTTCAGAAATCAAGTGCTTAAATGATAAAAATGGGGGGTTTTGTAAATAGTGACCCCAAGGATATGTATCCTTTCCGGCGTGTTTAGCACAAGCCCATTGGGGATTACCGTAAGAATAATAAACAAAAGACTGTAAATACCATAAAGATATGACCCCCAAGAAATATTAGTCCTAAATAACGACCAAACCAACCCATACCCCCACCACAAGAAATCTTAGTCCTAGATAATGACCGAACCAACCCACACCCCACCACAAGAAATATTAGTCCTAGATAATGACCAAACCACCCCATAACAACCCACCCAACAAAAATATTATCCTGAGATAATGAACCGAAACCAAGCCCAACACTCCACGCCACAAGAAATATTAGTCCTAGATAATGACCGAACCAACCCACACCCCACCACAAGAAATATTAGTCCTAGATAATGACCAAACCACCCCATACACCCACCACAAGAAATATTAGTCCTAGATAATGACCAAACCACCCCATACACCCACCACAAGAAATATTAGTCCTAGATAATGAACCGAACCCCCATAACCCACCACATCCACAATAACAAAATGATTAGTCCTAGAATAATGACAAACCACCCACACATCACCGTCAACCAAAAATATTAAAAGTCCTAATAAATGACCAACCACCCCATACCACCCCGCCACAAGAAATATTAGTACCTAAGAATAATGAACCGACCAACCCACACCCCCACCAACAAGAATCTTAGTCCCCTAGATATGACCAACACCCACCAACCTGCCCCCCCCTCAAAACGAAATATTATTCCTAGATAATGACCCCACCCCAACCCCACCCCTCCACCACAAGAAATATTTATCCTAGATATATGACCAAACACACCTGCCCCGCCCCTCAAAAGAAATATTAGTCCTAGATAATGACCAAACCCACCAGCCCCTCCCCCAAAAGAATTATAGTCCGCCCCCCAAAGAATTAATTACCAAACCACAACTGGCCCCGCCCCCCAAGGGAAATATTAGTCCTAGATAATGACCAAACCACCCCACACCCCCACCACAAGAAATATTAGTCCTAGATAATGATCGAACCAACCCACACCCCACCACAAGAAATATTAGTCCCAGATAAAGACCAAACCACCCCATACACCCACCACAAGAAATATTAGTCCCAGATTATGGCCCCCAACAATCTTGGAAAGATCCTAAAAATATATAAACGTTAAATATTTACAATTTGTACAAATCGCAGGCGTCCAAAACAAAGATTACTAGATTCCTCGACAGTTATTTTCACTTGACATCTCAGTGTGTGTTGGGGTGAGTGTATATCATTATTTACGTATATACATGAGCGCGAGTGTGCGCATATTTATCCATGTTCTGTATAGATTTGTTGCGTGTTTATTCAATACATTATCCAGGTATGACATAAATAATTGATAATGTGTGTGTGTGTGTGTGACAGAGAGAGAGAGAGAGGCCGGCTGTTAAATCTTTGATGGCTTCTTCCGCAGCAAAGGCGCGATAAAAATAATGTTTTTCTTTACAGTTGTCGTTTTTCCCTCGCCATGAGTTTTCTAAACTGAGAGACGACGTCATAGGATTACCTGTGTTGCCGTGTTGTCAACATCATGACGTCGACGGCAATGCGTCATATGAGCGAAAGACATGACGTCGCTAAAAAAAGCGCTGGAGCAAACTAGAAATCAGCTAAATTTAGTGGTTTTGTCTTGGAAGCTCGTGTTCTTCACAAATGAACTACTAGCACATTTATACCTATGCTATCTATCGATTTATCTATCTGTCTATCAATTTATCCATCTATTTGTCTATCCATCTACCTCTCTTCAATCATTTTTTTCTGATACATTTGCATATTGACATCGCGTGGTCCGGTGATTACGCGCGCGCGCGCACACACACATACATATAATATATATTACCTTAAGATAAACTTGCTATATACATCCGAAGGAAGTTTGCTATGATGAGTCCCACTAGGCTGACTAAAATTAGAACCTTTACCTTTTGTGGTTGCAAGAAGTTGGGTAATAGGTCCATAATCATTCAGACATCAAGATAATAAGTTAGTGTCGAGTCACTGTCGACTCTGCTTGCATATTCCCGCCAAAATTCAGGCATTATTCTTAAAATTTAAATCAACCCATCTCCACCATGATATGTGTTAACGGCTCAAGAATCTTACATATAACATAAGAAAACGCCTAGCTATCATATTGGAGTCAAGAAAGCAACTACTTTTATGTATGGAAACGAGCAAATGTATTTAATGTATACTTGTGTTCCAGTATAAAAGGAAAC
Organism: Macrobrachium nipponense; assembly: GCF_015104395.2. Taxonomy (NCBI): domain Eukaryota; kingdom Metazoa; phylum Arthropoda; class Malacostraca; order Decapoda; family Palaemonidae; genus Macrobrachium; species Macrobrachium nipponense. Next base: position 12,421,578 of record NC_087218.1, read on the forward strand.
CTAATTTTTTTTTATTCCTTTTACGCGAATGACATATTTGGTCCCAGTTTAGGCCTATGGCCTAGACCTGATATTTCACCCTAATCCTTCGGGCCAGCCCCATGAGAACTGATAGTCAGCTCAGTGCTCTGATTAAACTATGTTAATAATAATAATAGAGCAACCACTATTCGAAGTCTTCAAGCAAGGAAAAACTTCCATTCGACATTTTTTTATGGCAGAATTTTCGACTTGTGAGCATTACCTATATGAAAAATGTAATAAAATAATGGAAATTTACAGCTTGCATCCACCCTACAGTTGTAAAAACAATAGATGATCTCAGAAACTAATTCCAGTACTTGTAAACAGGAGATCGTCGCAGATCTGCTCCCATTCACCAACGTTTATAACATCGTAACCGATTCATGAGTTCCATTATAACACCGGAGCATTGGCGGCGGTTAATCCGGTCAAACTTTTCTTTGGGGAAGAGGTAAAAGAGCGCCTTTGAAATATCTACTTGGTTAGGTTGTGTTGAGTGCTGTCTTCAAGGTGCATCCATACGGTCGAACAATATGTCCGACGGACAAACATTGTTACCATATCATAGGCGAAGCAGGATAACGTCATAAACGTTGAAACGATGGAAGTAGATCTGGCAACAAACAGTGGTACCAGATGAGGTTATATACTACTGCTTTTACTTTGCTCATACGACAAAGACCAGTAGACAATTGTTTATTGGTAACAACGTTTGTCCGTCGGACATTGTTCGACCGTGTGGACACACCTTAATGGCAATAAGACAACCAAAACAACACAGAGTGTTCGAAACACCGCTCGATTGCAGCACTGCTTCTTGGAAAGACGAAGGATGCGGACTTGTGCTTTCTCGGATGTTGTACTTCTGATGACCTCTAAATGAAACCTGTAGCCAAAATATAATAATTTGTTTTTCCTTGTTTTATGCTTGGCTGTTTGTGCACTCATATTCATGGAAGTTCGTTGTATGAAAGGTCACTCATACAATACATATGTGTTTGTGTGCATATATAGTACATACACACACACACACACACACATACACACACACATATATATATATATATATATATATATATATATATATATATATATATATATATATAGATGTGTGTGTGTGTGTGTGTGGTGTGTGTGTATGTACTATATATGCACACACACACACACACACATATATATATATATATATATATATATATATATATATATATATATATATATATATGTGTGTGTGTGTGTGTGTGTGTGTGTATATGCATACATATATACATTCATACACCCCCAAAATTTCCGGAAGACCATATTTTCTGTGACTATCCCTTTTTATTGAACTGTACTTACAAAGTAATAAATAATTTTTTCTCTTTTTTGGCCAGTCTCTTTTTATATAAATTTTGTTATTAAACATTAACACCATTCTTCAGTAATAGGAAATACGAGTGACAATAGGTATGTGATATATACCTATATATACAATGACATTTATAGAAGAAAAGGTCCAGTTTTGGGAAAAAAAGAACCCCCCCATAAATAACTCTGGGTACGGGCCTGATGTATATATATGTCTTTAATATACGGGATATACAGTCTTACTGGGACCAGCAATTTGCTGACAAAACAACGAACAACCTTGATATAGCGTTTTCCGAGGACAAACAAAAGAGTTCGCTGCGGAACAATGACCCCATCCGAGGTCTCTGACAAGCAGCGCTCTTGTAAGGCATCGTAACCTCTGGAATTCATTTGTACCTCTTCTGCCTACGGTTACACGTAGCTTGGGCTCCTATTGACTTGGCCCTATCACTGGAAACAGCCATGCATGGAAGAGATTAGTTTCCAATGCTAAGAAAACCATCGAACGATTTCATGGAACTGTTTCATTGAGGTAGATGACACAGCGACTCGATCTACCTGCAAGCGCGACAAAGTCTAGTACTATAGTAGATTCACATCAACCATGCATTTGATGCATAGGCCAGTCCCTAACGACGCTCCTGATGGGCTGGAAACTGTTTGTTTCTCGAGAAAGTTCACATAGGCAGGATGTATGTTCCACCTCTCCCGAGGCATACTTTTGAAAGACGTATCTTTCAGGAGAGGTGGAACATAGATCCTGGCTATGTGAGCTCTCGAGAGAGACTGAGAGTTTCCAGCCTTGTAACTGGCTTATCAGTAGCCAATCAGGAGCGTCGTAAGGGACTGGTCTAGGCATCAGATGCACGGATGATATGAATCTATTATAACCTCACGATTCTATCGCAGGGAACATGCAAACGAAACCATAAAACATCGACCGCATCCGTTTGGCTCCTCTCTTTTGGACATGACACTCCTTATCACGGGAGTTTAGCCAGCATATATATATATATATATATATATATATATATATATATATATATATATATACATACATATATATATAATATATACATATATCATACGTATATATATATATATATATGAGAGAGAGAGAGAGAGAGAGAGAGATGGCCATGCATCTTTTTCCCTTAAAGAAGTTGGGGTCAAAAAGTGTTGTTCTGCCGGTTTCCATCAAATATTTATGGGATGAGGATTCTACGGTACCCTCAAAAGCACCTCAGTGGCGTGGTCGGTATGGTGTTGGCGTACTACCTCGTTGGCAGCGAGTTCGATTCTCGGCCATTCCACTGAGGGGCGAGAGATGTGTATTCCTGGTGATAGAAGTTCACTCTCGACGTGGTTCGGAAGTCACGCAAAGCCGTTGGGAACGTTACTGAATAACCACTATACTCTGTTTTTTTTTTTTCCATCTATCCATTAGCCTGTGGTGTATGCGCATGGTAACACTGAATCCCGGGCTTTGAATAATACCCTATTTCGAATATTAACGGTGTAATTCGCTTACAGTAAATTATTAAAACACGTTTCAGTTGCAAACGTACACCCAGATATTCTTTTATTTACCTAAAACTTACACAAAGCGTAACTATTTACAGCCTGGGACGCAGTGTTACCATGCGAAAACACCACAGGCGGATGGACAGATGGAAAAAAACAGAGTATAGTTCCATGCAACGTAAAACACCATACAAACAAACAAACATACAAACAATTCAGCACCCTCAAACCCTGACTTCTGGATGTCCAAGAGACCCATGTCCCGATGGCGCCTTACTTTTCTCGATGATCGCCAGACTTTTCAGAGAAAAAGGAGTTAGTAAACAATATACTGAGCCTAGCTTCTTACGAATGTTATTCAGATGCCATCCCATTGCTAAAAAATGTAATGTATAAAGGCAATTTGGAAGTACAACTGCACGTTGAAAAATATGTTAATCAAAAATTGTCCAGTGAGCGATAATGATACGGTATACAGTATCCCATGTTCAGAATAGGATGTATATATTTCATTTGGGGCGAACATCAAAAAGAGTAGTCCATGTTAAAAACACAAATAAAATACTGTAAATATAAAGATAATGGACCCAGAGAAATATTAATCCTAAAGATCCATAACTTTGCCCAAAGAACTATCCTGGAAGCAATGGCAGTTGCCTTCACGAAAAAGAGAAGTTTATAAATTATTAGACCAGGTCTCATTACCATCGACCATACTCTCATTATTCTTCAATCCCGGAGGCTATCAAGAAGCTGATCTTACGGGAAGCCCATGTTCTTTATAAATACGATGTATCTGTCTTTTTTGTTTTTTTGTTTATTGAATGTTACAGCTAGGCTACCCAAAAGCTGACTCGGTCTAAAACCACAGCAACGTTTTCATTTCTTTGTGAGTCTGATGATGTCAATTATAGGCAAAACTACTTAGTAACTCCAATTAAGTGTTTAATTTTTTTCCTTTTGTGGATGTACGTATGTATGTATGTGTGTATATTTGCTTGTATGCATACATTTTTGTGTGCTGTATATGAATATATATGAATCTCGGATCGATTGTTTTTAATTTTCCGTGGAACAGGAGCTATCGTACAAAAGTTCACAGAGGCCGTGATGAACTCTCAGCGTTCCTCAAAGTACGTAAGTTTTCACATTAAATGTTACATGACTTCTCGGCATCGAAGACACATAATTGAGTGTAGAACCCTACGCCCTTGAGACTAGAGCAATATATATATGAGAGGCAAAGCCACGCGAAGCCCACTAAGAGCCTTTCTGTCCCTCGTAGCACACACACCCCAACCTTTCTCCGCTCGTCTTCGGGAGAAGACGTGACTGTTCTATAGTACGAACAGCGAGAAGCCACCTGGAAGTCTTGTTTACAATTCATAATATCGCCCTTTTTGGCCATGATCTGAAAAGATTATTTTTGGTACACAAAAGGAGGATTACGATGTGTGAAAAGCAAGCATTTATTATGATACGGATTTCTCATTAAAACGCCATTTCTCATTTTCTACTGTCTGCGCACAAATTTTTGTCAAACAACTTGTAGTACTATTCGTCTTACACAGTGAATTCATAGCTGCATAGTGAAGTGTTGGTGAAAGCATACCTGGCAATTTTGTGAGTTCAAACGACTATTATTCTTCGAGATGTTCAACGGATTAAGATCTAAGTCTCCCAGTCCCTGCCCCTCTCCTGTTCGGGGCCTTGTGGCCAACCTGAAGGGAAGTACCACAAAACCGAAGAGAGATAAATACAAAACGATGATCGAATCTCAGGAACCAATCATTTCCAGGGGGAGGATGACCATGACCGGAGGATTTCAAGACCTCCGACCCTGCGAGTATCCTCTTGAAAAGGAGGAGGACTCCTTTGAATCAGACGAAGGAACCCGCTCGTCCGCATCCACGTCAAGATCTGGCTCTTGTGATTCAGACGATCGCATCATGGATCTTACCCATGCAAAAATGCAGCGTCGTTTCGTGAAGATTCCGCGAAATGCGCTGAGAAACGTCATTCATCAGCTGTCACCTCGTCTCTCCAAGAGACTGATGCAAGAGGAAAAGAAATACGACGTCTTTGCACCGCAGCATCCCATGTGGCCAAATGTCATGTCGACTTACGCCCGCGGCGTCTCAACGACTCAGGTACAGTCACTGATTACACCTGCACAACCCAGCTTGACTGCCATGAAGGCGAGAGCTATTCTAGACGACAAGAGGAACGTTCGCGCTGCTCTGCAGATGCTGGCCAGAGATATGAATCAGAGGCAGATGCCTTCCATCTCAGATGATTCTAGTTGCACCTCTTCTTCCTACAACAGCGACCAAGAAGAACCAGAAGAAAACCTGGGCGGATGCTTGTCCCCTGCAAATACTGTCGTGAACAACGCATATGAACCAGCCGGTGATATAGCCAAGAACCTGATGGAATTTCATCTCAGTAAAGCGAACGGAGTTTCCGAGTCCGATGTGTTCCCAATGAATCCCAAAATCAGCATATCTGCTTCTCCCACCACCGATGCATCAAGCGAGGATGACTTCCAAGATGAGTCGATCTTTGACGCTCTGGACATAGACTCCCTCCCAACTTTGACCCCCGAAGACCTTTTGAATCAAAGAATACATGAAGTACGAAACGTCCATTTGTGTAGAGAATACATCATTCTAGAAACTGGTCCTCCCACTGACTCCATTTTTGTCTAAGTGGATAGAAACTGCACATGTCAAAATGGGAAAATCTTTTGGGAATTTTATGGAGAAACTATATAAACAAGGTCTGAAGAACACCTGAGAATCGTTTGCACCGAGTAAAATGGCAATGCATCCAGTAGGCAGGGAAGTCTTCTCGATCTAATATCCGACACTCGTGTACTGCCAATTAAATGATTGGTTGTGTCAAACAGCAGTTTTGATAACGATCCTCAACTTCAAACACTGTAAAGAAAACAATCTCCCGCTGGTCGGGCGGCCAAGTGTTATATATATATATATATATATATATATATATATATATATATATATATATATATATATATATATATATATATATATATAAAGGTAATGCCACAGAGGAGAATGAAAACACGAGAACTGCCGAGATCTTTCGGTCTTGGCGACTCTTCGTTAAGACCAAAAGATCTCGGCAGTTCTTGTGTTTTCATTTCCCTCCGTGGCATTACCTTTGTATTTATACACATATCATCACGTTTTATATATTTCTTGATCAAGTTATTCATATATATATATGTGTATATATAAAACTGAATTGGGGAAAAAACAGAACATGATGAATATATAAATAGAGACAAATTCCACGAAGGAAAGAGAAACGACGGAGTTCTGCAAGACCTTTCGACTTCTATTCCTTAGCAGATTGAAGAAATATAAAGGTAAGTATACAAAGAAATCTCGTATAAATGACAGATGAGTATTACAAAGGAAAAACATGGACCAGAAGTCGAAAGCCCTTGCAGAGCTCCGTAGTATCTCTTTTCCTTCGTGGGATATTACTCATGTGTAAATGTATAATAAAACCACCATGTAATCATGAATGTTCGTTCAAGTTGGTCAGAAGAGATAAAAGAACCAGCCTCGTCCTCTATTTTGTATACCCTTTTTTATGAAGGAATGAAGTACTACCTCAGTGAAGTCTGGAATGCCTTCATCATATACGTCGCATCTGGTGATTGCGAAACGATGCCTTCATGCGTCTAATTATGAAATGTACCTCATATCCTTACATACCGTGTATGTGTGAATCTGTGTACTTACTATGTATTACTGGCTAACATTAACTGAAGATTGTATAAGACATGCACTCCTTTTTCTGGGTTCTTTGACACGAGATATTTTCTTCTGTTCTGAAGCATCATCCATCGCGGTGGGTTGGAGAGGTGAAAATCTCCTTCGTGTAAGTAATTCAGAAATAGAGTGAAAGAGTAAATTGATTACTTACTCAAACATTACTTTTATAAAACAAATAATCACTGTAATAAAAATCAAATGACTGTCGTATTTTTTGTGCCTATGATAATAAATCAAAGAGAGTAACTGCTCATATATATATATATATATATATATATATATATATATATATATATATATATATATATATATATATATATATATATATATATATATATTATATATATATATATATATATATATATATATATAAATCTCTGACATTTGGCAACCACCTTTTGGTGATTGTCGGAATGTTTTGTTTATTTCTCGGCATCCTTCAAGAACAGTCTGATGTAGCACTATATATATATATATATATATATATATATATATATATATATATATATATATATATATATTATAATATATATATATATATATATATATATATATATATATATATATATATTATATAGTGCTACATCAGACTATTCTTGAAGGATGCCGAGAAATAAACAAAACATTCCGACAACCACCAAAAGGCCGGTTGCCAAATGTCAGAGATTTTCTTTTTTTTCGTAAAAACAATAACTGGTTTGTTTAACTCTTTATGTGACAGTTGGTGTCTAATTGGCCCTAAATCGTTCTTAGTAAGATGCCATTTAGCCACTAATTGTTTTGAGAGGATCTGGCCAGCCGTGAATGTGTTTGTACTTGACCAAATTTTAGATACATAAAGTTAAAAAAAAAAAAAAAGAAAAAAAAAAAAAACTAGGATTGCAAGGCACCGAACTTCATTGGAGCAGTTTTGAACCCCAGCCTACCATTTCGTGTAAAAAAAAATTTCCCTGATTCTACATATTGAACTGAGGATCCTCCAATTTCTGATGGTAATAACGATGCTTACATTGATTAATCTGACAGTAATGACTATGGACCCTTACTTAACGTCATGAGGGCTCAGATTGATATAAGAATATTTTTTTATTTGACTAAGTACAAACAAAAGACATTGCGAATTGAGTCCATCCGCTGTTGTATTTCCAGATGACATTTGCACAAGTTCAAAACTTGTAACTTTATGTCTACGTACTACAGAAATCCACCAATCAAGTTGGGAGCGCCTCAGTGGCGTGGTCGGTATGGTGTTGGCATACCACCTTGGTGATCGCGAGTTCGATTCTCGGGCATTCCACTGAGGGGTTAGAGATGTGTATTTCTGGTGATAGAAGTTCACTCTCGACGTGGTTCAGAAGTCACGTACAGCCGTCGGTTCCGTTGCTGATTAACCACTGGTTCTATGCAACGTAAAAGCACCATACAAACAATCAAGTTGGGGAATGTTAGTTGCCCACATGGTATTTAGAGTTACGTGCTCTCGCCTGGCTTCAAAGGCCTTAGAAAAAGATAGCTGGATATTAAGGTACTTGTGAGACCAAAGTAAAAGGGAAGGGCTACAGGGCTGAAGAGGACAAAGAGAATTGTGCCTTAGGTGGTAAAGAAATATAGGATTCTGCCAGGAACTGACATCCATTGCAATGCAAGGAAGACAACTGGGACAGGTGAAAGAGTAAGTGAAATGTGTCTCATCAGTGAGAATGGAGAATAAATGCAAGAAAAAGAGACCCACATTATGCGCGAACTGGTCTGTGCAAATGTGAGAAGAGTAGCTTATCTGATCATTAAAATGAAAATGGAAGTCTCCCCTAAATGGGCGAAAATCACAAATCAATGAATGTACCAACAACACTTTATGGTGTAGAAATGATACTAAACATAAAACATATGATGACAATAAATGCATAGTATATAAAGAAGAAATGTCAAGGCGAAAAATAATACGGATCATGGCCTTGACTAATAATCTTCAAAGACTATGCAACAAAGTACCGTCTGAAGTGAAGATCATACAGAAGTAAGCAAATTTGAAAAAAAAAGACATATTCTGCAGGAGCTACGATATTGAAGCATAAATATAAAAAGAATTATTCTTATATATATATATATATATATATATATATATATATATATATATATATATATATATATATATATATATATATAAGAAGCACCTTACTTTGAAAACGTATAAGGGCCCGCCAGAGAGGGAAGCATCAACATGGAGGGCTGTACATAAAACCAAACAAAGTTAATAAAGTTAACAGAGGAGAGTTCAAAGCGTGATTATAAATGCAATTAACAGTGAAAATTTAAACGAAATGCCAAAAAATGCAACTGGGTTGAAGGAGGCGAAAATGCAAAGTTTATGATGATTCCGAACAATTACTTAATATTGACAGCAACTTTAAGAAAAAAGATTAAAATTATACAAATGATGGTAATATGATGAAAAGGCTGTTAAAAATAAAAATGCTATTATCAAAAACATTCAGTGCAGCCCTGCCCAATCGCTATATCAAATTAAGGAGTGCCGTTACATACGCAACACCATCTTTCTTCATGAAATAGCCTCATTGTTTGTACATGAAGGAGCTTTTTGCGGGCTTGTTCAGTAATCTAATGATGATAGTCGCTAACTAAACCAAGCTAACTTGCAAATTCATTGACGAAAAATATGTTTATTATATGAACTAAACTATCACTGTGGTATATTTGAATACTGTATATTTTGAAGCGTACCAACAACGCTAGCAAGTTCAGTGCTATTTTACGAGTGAGACCAGTAGCGAAAGAATGATTTTGTTTCATGAGAAGTAGTACCTGAACGCGGCCTGACTTGTGACAACCGCTGTCACTGGTACCAAACTTCCAAAGTATAAACAAAACATATCCTAGCAGTGCACTACATTTTCGTATAGTCCAGCCATTCATGCAGGTGGATTCATAATTTATTGTTTGACATTCTCTACCCATAACTTAGGAAGAAGTGGCCCATCTTTATCAGTGTATCAACAAGCTTAAGGTAATCCTATACCTAGTTTAGGTGGTCCAATACCATTCTGGTAATCCTACAGTTCAGGGGTACACATTCACTGCTCCTTTCTGTGTTAAAGTTTTCTTTCCTATTTCGATATCTTCTTTCGATAGATGTGCAAACGGAGGTATATTTGCAAAAAAATGAGCAATTTATCTGCTTACAGAAACAGAGGTTTTGAGAAAAGAAATGGAAGAAAGCCCTGCAACTCACTCGGATACCTTAGGTAGGAGTGAACGCTTAGGAACCAGGTAGGAACCGGGCACGGGCCCTTGCTCTTCAGCAGCCACATTTTGACCAATCAGAAAAAAACAAGCAGTTTATCTGCTTACAGAAGGAGAGATTTAAGATTATCTCTAAGTTCTATGAGTCTGCAGCTAGGTATCCCCTAAGACGTCTTTTGTTTATTTACGTTCCCCTTGTATTCCCTTTGGGTTTTTTTTCTCATTGTTTTCCTTGATTCAAGAAATAGGTAATTTGGCAAAAATGTGTGGTGATCTCGATTTCATGCAATGCAATGAATTTGGATCCCTGAACTGTAGGATTACCTAGGTGAGCTTACTGAAGCGTAGCCTAGGTTTGCACAAACGACAATGTCAAGATTATGGCTTTCTTTGGGTATTTAATGTGAATATATGCACATTGTGATGTCTCTTGGCAAAATTTTTAATGATATTATTATGCTCTTTCACACTACTGATAACTGAGAATACTTGATGAATACATTATCAGTAGTCTTGATTTGAGATTAGGAAACTGCATTTGCAGGACCACACCAACCAGAGCACTTTATAGTTAAGCTATAAAAGATGTTTGTTTTTTATGCAGTGCTAAAATATTTTCAAATATTTCAGGTACCTATAAGCTGTTTTGCAACAACAAATGACATTTTAAAAAGTGGTGATGAAACGACCAAGGATTTTATTGAATGTATATTTCTTAGGAAAGTTGGCACTAGCAATTGTTGGAGTTTTTGTGTACTGTGAATTCCTTCATTATTATGTTGTTATTGGTCAGGTAAGGTTACTTTCCACTTCCAGTATAAATTATTTAGTGATATATTTAGTATCTATTCATAAAATTTCCAAGATAACATATGGAAAATGAATGTTTTGAAATTCACTTAAAACATTTTCTGGTACCTCTAGGTTAATGTATATTTTTCTTGTTCCTGACAGTGTGATTGGCCTGTGTTAAATCCCAATTCTGCTGACAAAAGCATAGAGGATAATGGTAATCAACTGCATGTAATGATACTGGCAGACACTCATTTATTAGGAAGAAGAAATGGACACTGGTTTGATAAACTCAGAAGGTTAGTGGTAGCAATACAGTTCATAACAAGTTGTATAAAGTGTTTTATTTCAAGTCTTGAATTAACTGTTATCTGTCTTGATATTGAACCAAGACCTTAATCTCAAAGTTATTGTTAGCAAGGCAAAATTCATGAATAGACTGCCTTCATTGGTTGAAAGCTTATTTCTAGATGTACTACAGGCATAGCTTAGTTGTAAGTGTTTTTCTTGTGAATTCTCTCATATTTAGGCATTATACTGTATCCACTTAGAAGATTTACATGTGATTTTACATTCTCGTTATGGTAAGGTGTATCTTTTGATTTGTGTGTAGATTTCATTTGGACACAACAGAAATTCATATTGCGTTCGGTTTAGTTATAATCAGAATGACTGTATTATTTAGGTAGTGATTCTTTTTCACTGATTACTAAGCATTAGTATGTATATACAAAAACTAGAACCCAGTACTTTTTTAATTTGAAGGGCTAATTGAATAAAAATTTACCTAAGAAGTATTTTTTTATCTGTAGAGAATTAACAGTTTCTCCTGGTCTCGGTTTTTTGCTTAAATTTCAGAGTTACTGTAGCTTAATAAAATTGCTGTCATGTAAGGGGCATGCCGATCTTAGAATTTTGAGGAATGATCAAAATTGAGTTATTGACAGTTTTTGGCTGTTTTTATTTCTAAATAAATATTTCCTTAAGTGATATTACTAAAAAAAATTTTATATAGGTTACTGGCAATTTTATTCATTACTTTTATCGCCCCATGAGCAACAAATTATTGCAAAACTTGTAAATTATCTTCTGATACCATTTAGCTGTAGACAATTGCTGTACAGTACATGTGTTACCCACTTGAATATCTCCAATTTCTCAGTGACAGTATCAGGGGAAATGTAAGATCAGAGTAACTCTCCCAAATTTCCCAGTCCTCTCGGCACTTGTCAAAATGGCACCACACATGTACAGCGTCAAACAATGCCCAATTATAGTATATGTTAATACAGTATACAGTGGTACCTCGACATACGAAAGGCTCAACTTACGAAAAACTCGAGATACGAAAGCAAATACGAAAAATTTTACAGCTCTACATACGAAAAGTTTTCAAGATACGAAAGGTTGGTGCTGTAAAGTCCCGAGTTTCGCCTGGACCACCGAGAACAATTTTAAAACTCCCGCGCATCCAACTGAGTAAACTCCCCACCATCCTCCCACTCTCCCATCGGTTCCTGATGCTAGTCACCCCATAAGGTCCTGCTCTCCTATTGGTCAGCATCTACCCCTTGTGCTTTAAGTATTCTATTGGTAGAAGGATGCTGTAAATTGAAAAACTTATTCATGCAATACATTTAATAAAAAAAAAAATTAGGTAAAGATCGAATAAAAAATAGAAATGAATAGTTATTATACTGTTTGGTAGTTTCAGTAGTTGAAGAGAGATAATGAAAATTTATGGCTTACTGTGTAAAGTGATTGCTTGGCGATCGTTCGATACTCGTAAGTGCTGGATGTAAACAGAAGTTTGGAAGCTTTTTTTTTGTTTGTTTATTATAGTTAATGGTTACTTAATAATTATTTGAAATGAGTACATGCAATACATTTAATAAAAAATTGTGAATTAGATATCATAAAATATAAAATAAATCAGACTGCCAACAAATACGTATTTTTTAGAATTCTTCTTCTGTTTTAATATTACGTTACGTATACGTATGTTTCATTATAGCTGTCAGTAACTCGGTATCTCCATTAGGTAAAGATAGAATAAAGAATAGAAATGAATGGTTATTATACTGTTTGGTAGTTTCATTAGTTGAAGAGAGATGCTAATGAAAATTTATGGCTTACTGTGTGCTAGGAAAAATGATTGCTTGGCGTTCGTTTGGTACTCATAAGATGGGTAAGAGCTGAATGTAAACAATCGATTGGAAGGTTTTTTTTTTTTTTTGTGTATTATAGTTAATGATTAATTAATAATTATTTGAAATGAGTACATACTGATTATTTATACATTTTATTGGCATATTCTAAGCTTTTAGCTCTTAGGTTTAGATGTCAGAATCATAGACTAGGCTACAGTAGCAACCGCTAACATAGGCTAGGCTTATTACTAAGGGACATATGCTAAAGTCCTAATATATGCAGTAAAAATGGGGTTGAGCATTACATGCA
>NC_087218.1:12435300-12457800 GCF_015104395.2 Macrobrachium nipponense
TACTGAACATCTTCGACAGTTAAAGATTAAACTGTCGTAATAAATTGATTACTAATGTTTTGCGAATATGAATTCCTTTCTGAAAGAGATACCCTACGTGTTGAATAATCTGGGATTCTTAAGTAGTAATATTCAAAGGGACCAGGAATTACTTTGGGGTTGAACAACCCCCCACCCCCCCCCCGCCCCCGACCAAACTTGGTTAGGACCAGGCGTCCGAGGTTAGGTTCGGTAACGGTAAGTCTAGTTAGGTCATATTCTCTCCTAAATGCCCACTAGGCTTACAGCAGCCCAGACCACCACCTCTTTGCATCCGCCCCGTTATCTATACATTAAAGAATTTATTGCATGAAATTATTCATCACTGTCAGTCACTTGGCCACGAAACAAGAATGCTAATTTATTTTATTTATTTATTTTTTATTTATTAGTTATTTTTTTTGTTCTTTTTTTTGTTTTTTTTTTTTCTAGGTAAAAGTACTACCATCTATTACAAGATAAGACTCTCTGAGCATTTGTGGAAATATTACATAAGTTTGGAATAATCTTTATATGCACTGTACATGGAAGGACCTCTCTCTCTCTCTCTCTCTCTCTCTCCTCTCTCTCTCTCTTCCTCTCTCTCTCTCTTCTGTTCTTCATATTTTTCGAGTGCATGCTAACGTTCTTCTGGACTCGAAGGCAATTAAACTATGCGGTCGTTTAACAGTCGTGTAAGACAGGTTGCAAATCTCCTAGAGTAGAAAAATTACGGAAAAATAAACTATACAGATATATATACTGTTAAGTTAACCTCACTCTTTAATTCAACATTTCAAAATTAATTACCGTTGTTACCCCTTTCCATCTCTCCTGAAAGACGTATACTTCAGGAGAGATGGAACATGTATCCTGCCTATGTGAACACTCTCGAGAGACTGAGAGTTTCCAGCCCTGTGATTGGCTTATCAACAGCCAATCAGGAGCGTCGTAAGGGACTGACCTAGACATCGGATGCACGATTGATGTGAATCTACTACTATAGTAGGTTCGGCAACTTCCAATTTACGTGCAAAATGGGCGCCGTGTTTTAGTACCATAAACATAACATCTTACGGTGTTTTGACCGTTTGTCAGTTTGGACGTTACAGCCTAAATGACTTACGGCCGACACGACCAGGATGGGCCAAGAATAGGACCTTTGTTCACGATGGAAGACTCCCTCAGTATATATTGACAACAAGGTAGAATTAGCTGAATAGCGTCATAATTAACCTCTTATGATAATACTGCATTGTGTACCGAGTCATGAGATTACTAGTTTCCTCCCAGACAGTTTGCATCAATAGATCGTACAGCTTGAAAGCAATTTCATTTCAACAAGAAGCATCTTTTTCAGTGGCTACCTGTGCTTACATTTTTTTTTTTTTTTTTTTTTTTGTTTTTTTTTTTTTTTTTTTGCGACTCGTGTATAATTACAGATTTACGTGCACTGGTGCTGATTGAGACATTCTGCCAGTGACAAATAACTCTGTGTATTGGGGGTTACGTAGGTCTTAGAATTCCGTTAGGTTTAATTTAAGTTTATGTTGGTAAAACAAAATGTGCCACGCAGAGTTAATTTTGCCACTGTTGAGGATTTGTTTGTTCTATTTACAGTCATATAAATTTGCTAATAATATATAGTAAGCAGTATTATACCTCTCTCTCTCTCTCTCTCTGTGTGTGTGTGTGTGTGTGTGTGTGTGTGTGTCTCTCCTGTTTATCAGTGTTGATAGTGGATTCAAACCGTATGTGCATATTAACTCATTTTTCCTCCCCAGTATGCTCTCTCTCTCTCTCTCTCTATCTCTCTCTCTCTCTCCCCTGTTTATCAAAGTCTTACTGTTGACAGTGGATTCTAACCGTATTTGGATATTCATTAATCTCCCCTCCCCAGAACTCCCCAACCGCCTTCTCTCTCTCTCTCTCTCTCTCTCTCTCTCTCTCTCTCTCTCTGTAAGTAAAATTATACATACTATTTTGTATTCTTAAGATGTTAAATCAGGTATTTTTGGTGTAAACTGTGAGTTGTATGAAATGTAACTCATGCATTGCAATATATTTTATCCTTTGTAAGATACAGAATATCCAATGTAAATATTGGAAATAAAGCTTATTATTATTATTATTATTACTGTTTTTTTCTCTCTCTCTCTCTCTCTCTTAGAAGGGAAACTAAGAAATGCGTGTGCGAAAGCAATTCGTTAACTGCCAATTGTCAAGTGAATGACTCCAATCATAAAGATCACGTGACTGACTTCATAAGAATTTTTCCTTTCTATGACAGTTAAAATTCAACGTCGTGATTTCCCCGTGATATTAATGAGTTATACATAAGGAAGTTTAACAGAAGCAATATTTGCCAGACGGGCAAGAACGCTTGTAATTCTTGGAGAGAGATAAAAAAAAAAATACTGACAAAATTCATCATTAAAGTAAGTTATGACTCTGTGTAATAATAAATCATTCTTCCATTTAAGCCCATATCAGTTTTGGATATCAATAATTTACTTTAATATAAACCCTCGTGTTCTTGCCAAAATGCTCTTCCAGCAACCGACCTCTCCTATTAACAAAATTGTCGTAGCGAGAACATTTATAGACGTCCTGGCTTTTAATTTTATTACACCACTTCTGCTTATCAAGTTGGCGTAGTATTACCAATACTGTTGTTTCGCCAATCCTTAACAGATTTTATATTTTTTTCATAGAAATCACAATATATATTAGTCCTACGGACTAATATATTTCTAGTTTTTGTGAATTTGTAATCCGCATCATAGTCATAAACATTTTTATTTATATTTTTTTTTTACATATTATCAAGATAGTAGCTGATTGATATCGTAATTTTAATTCATTACCGAATAAACTTTATTAGTACCACTAGTGTTTATAAAAAGAAGTCCTGTCTTGCAGTTAATTATATTTTAATTTTTATTGTTGATTTTACTGCTGGAAATATAGATGTATAGGTTTTACAAGATTTATAGCACTATACAATCTGTTTTTAAGATTTAGAGGTGTTAGTCTAATGGGGAATATTTGCTACCGTCTCGTAGCAAGCGCTGCATATCTTTATAACAAGTTGTTATCATTAATGAGAAAATAGAAGTCGACAGAAGTTTTTATGTTTTAGAAGGGAAAAATTATCAGTACGTTGTACCATTGATAGGAACACAGACTTGATAGAATGGCATTACAATGAACTTTTGATATTAATGATTTATGTGTGTCATGATTTTTAACAAGAATCTCCATCGAACATTTTTCGAACATGACGGTAAAAATAAGTTTCCTTGGTATGCTAGGTTCAGGACAGGTAGTCTACGGTTTAATTTTAAAAAAATATAGAAAATAATACAGGAAATTATTTGGTATACCTTAAAATAAAATTCTCGGTCCCTTTTTAAGGTGAGTCTTGTTTTCATTTGCCCTTCTCAAATTTAGGCTGCCATGCCAAGCACTGACACTCTCTGCCATTCAGCTCTCAAGACAAGGAAAAAGGAGGAGTTGGAGTTGTTGAACAGCAAAATAAAGAGACCAGACAGTAAAGGTGAAGTACAAGTCAAAGTTGGAACTGGGAGAAAACCTCACAGTTACTGCAAGAAATCATAGTTAAAGATATTGGACAGAAAGATTAAAGAAAGAAAGCGGTAATGGAGGTAAAGTAAAAGTCTTAAGACGTGTATGTATATAGGGGCCGAAGGTTCGCTATAAATATCCTTAAACCTACAGTGCACCGCGTGAGGTGCACTTAAGACACTGCCCTCTTCCGTGAAACCGTATTTTCATTTTCATTGACTGGGCGTTATTTTATTATTGAAACACAGGGTCACTGGCCCGATATGAGATTAATCTGTCTCGGGGTTGCGTACAGGATTAGAAATTGGTTTGGGCCAAGTTTATTCTGCTACAGGTTGAGCTGAACACTAATATTTATTCATTTCCCTTGTTTTGTCATTCATCGCTTCATTCATATAACGTTATTAGTTCACTGCAACTCCAGTGTATTTTATTAATTAGACCTTTATTATTTTTCAACGGTACTAAACGTATTTTGGTAGGCGCTATTCTCTCTCTCTCTCTCTCTCTCTCTCTCTCTCTCTCTCTCTCTGTAAGGATTAAAACACTCTAGATGCGAGGGTCTGCCTACCTGTCTTGCTCCCTGCTCTTAATTAAGGGATTAAAACGGTCTTCAAATATTCATTGCATTTCCCTGTACCTACTACCATGTCCCAACCGTCTCTCTCTCTCTCTCTCTCGCTTTACTAGACTCAATTTTTCTGATTTCCTGGTAAATGCAGTTTAATCTTATGAGCACTGAGTAATACAAAACAGTGATGTCTAAAGACAAAAAAAAAAAAAAAAAAATACTTCACAACTTAAACTGTTTTGGTTTCAGTGGGGAAAATTCCAACCTGTGTCATAGATTATGCTAAAAAAATCTATTATCTTTATTCCTAAAATCATCTTAAAAAATTTATTGACAAGGTAAAACTGATCAAGACTGAACTCATTTTAGTTCTGCTATAACGCTTAAACTCCAGCTGAAGTTAATAAAACAGATGCGTAGGATTTTCGCTTCGATATCTTGATATAAAAAATGAGAAACAACGCAAGATACATTGGTCTAAGAATTGACACCACAGGTCCACCATCATACCACTCTTGAATATTGGAAAGGTGAAAGATGACCTCTTTTTAATATGGCTCACTCTCTCTCTCTCTCTCTTAGATATTTGTATAGTAAATAAAAAATGAAATTAATCGTTCAACTTTCCATCATTCAAGATGGTGGACCTCTGGTGTTGGCTTTTGTGACCAATGAATCATGAGTTGCTTCTCTTCCTGTAGGCGAAGTTATTTAAGCAAAAATCATCTTCGATTATGAAAGTTTAAAATAAATAATTCAGTTGGTTTTTATTTTATACCAGAACTGAAGTGAGTCCAGTCTTGATAGTTTGTTTACCCTAATAAGATTTTTTTTTTTTTTTTTTTTTTTGCGATTTTAGAAATACAGACAATAGGTTTTTATACGATCTACGAGACACCGAGTCACCGACACCGACAATGGTTACCATTTTCGCGCTGGGACCAAAACAGTCAGGTTATTGACTTTCTGTACTTATCTTACTGCCATCATCGTGGAATTTGCTTAAATGGTAAAATCAAGAATCAATTCCCAAAGGCTCGTCTAACTTATTGCCTGCATTCTGTGTGATTCTTTCTCCAGCTCAGGTATGAAGGTTAGCATAATAGGCCTAGGGGGAGAGATTTCGTTTCCTAAATACATTGTTAAATTGAAAGCATATTACATAAACTCAAGGGAAGGAGGATACCGCCTAGATTATTTGCATTAGGGCTTAAGCATCAAGGGATATTGAAGAATGACTAATTAATGTGTTGATTATACATATGTTTCCCAACTCTATTGAAAACATCAGGAGTGAAATAGTGAGAAATAAACGTACTAGAATAAAGGTTTGTTTTAGGTAACTTTTTACCCAGTGAAACACAGTTCAAGAATGGTAACGGAAACCTAAAACCCCACAATTACCAGAGGTAGTGCTGCTCTCATAGCAAAGCTTCCTAAGTATGAGCACTTAGTATTGTAATCAGAAATAAAGCGTAAGGATATCCTTAGGAAAAATTATTTGAGTGGCAAGCAAGGAATTAAATGATAATCCAGTAAATTAAGAAAACAATTATTTCCCATAAGTAAATTGCTGATTCCTAAACTACTTACAGCTTCTTACTTTTGCATCCTAGGTGAGGTCATGGAAGTTAAAGTGGTTTGACCAGGGTTGGAGGGGCTCTGGAGTGACGAATTCATTTTTAAAAGATTGCATTAATCCATACAAATATTATTCAGTAATTCTGTCACAAAGTTCCACCCTTAGAATTTATATGACAGTTGAGATATGTGAATTGTCCCATGATAGGTTACGGCTTTAGTTGTGTGCCTGTTTATACCAATCTTGCAATGTCCTGTTGATTATCATTCGTTTCCAGTAAGGTTTTTTATTTGATTTTTTTTAAACAGTGGTTGTATATGAACTAATATAACTTAGGGAAGTGGGTTAGTTTCTGCATCTGCCCTTCCTGGTCTCACCTGCCTTCTAGGCCTTTATAAAGCTAAGGAGGTGCAAGGAAATGGCTCATTACAAACCCCCTATCTTCTTCAGATTATTCTTTGAGATTTTCTGCTAGTGTTCCCTTCTGTAGAACAGACACCAATCTTTGGAAGTACAGGAAGAAGCTGTTGGTTATTCACAAAGTTAGTGTTCAACATTCAGCTAGACTTCTAAGATAGTTATAGACTGGCTCTCTTATCGTTGGCTTGTCTCTACTGAGGCTACCACTACCTTATTGACATTGTCTTCAGTGTTATATGTGCTTGTGCAGCCTAATCTTCATAGTCTCCCCAGAGGTTAGGTGAGGAGATGATAGGTTTAATTCGAGTAGGTGCTCCTCTACCACTCCCATCCTGCCCTTTTACTTCTAAGGGATGTTAGCATGCTCATGTCCATGTATCCTTTCTGCCTCATACTGGTTTGGCCTCCTTGACACCAACTCTCCTGGGCACCAGCTGGTACTGAGTAGGTTTATGGAGTGTAAAGCTGTTGTTAACATTCTTTTGACATGAGGAAAGTGATTATGAATGCATGTCCAAGCCCTGCCAGCCTGGATATTAGTGTCGTGCAACAAACATTGGTACATCTGTTACAGTTTCATGTGGTTGCCATTGGGTCCATTTTTTGGTACAGATTTTTCAGCTGTTCCCCTCTGGATCTGCAACAAAGGGCCAAAGAAGGCATCAAGGTGGGAGTATGAAACATGATTTCCACTTTCCTCCTTCCTTCAGTTTTCTATTCGTACTCTGTCCTTTCTGTCATCAAATTCTGGCTCTTTTCTACACACCACTACCAGTTTAGGGTCTGGGAGTCTCTCCTTTGCATGATCCTCAAAGATCCCCAGCATTCTTTATGAAGAAGGAGTCCTGATTTTGCTCCTTCATAGACTGAGCTCCAGAGAAGTGGTTGGTCGAATCTTGATTCTCTTTGTATGCATGTCTACAAGGCTTCTTTCAGGAAGCTCTTCTAGTTGTTGTTTTTGTCCATGAATTCAGTTACTACTTTCCCTAGAGGTTAAACTAAAGATAGCTGAGTTCAAGCAGGAAACATGGTATGCATCATCTCCTTACTCATGTCACCTAGGTTTTCCTCTTTGATTGGAAGCGCATACATGTGACCAAGGGCCTGAACCTCATTCATAACACTGTTGCTCTTCCTTTGCATATTCTCGATATTACAGAGGCAAGTGGGTTCACTCTTGAATCTGCGCATCAGGATTCTTCTTAATCTTTCTTTATGACTTTGGGTATCTGGGAGATGATTATAGTTCTTGTATCAATCTCAGTTGCCTACCTGTGCACATGTGCTGTCCTTGCTTATGCTCAGCATGTACACTACCTGTCTGTATGCTGCAAATACTTGTTCAATGTCCATGCTTGTGGCCTGTTATGATGCTGCTCATGTGCAGATACTGCATGAAATTGTGTGCTGCTGTCATCATATGCATAAATGACTTTTGCCTATATGCTGCATGTACTACTGTTGTAATGCCTTGCACACACACTGAAGGCGTGGACCAAGGGCTGATGGTCCCAGCATGGCATTTGTTGTTGTTCTTGGTGTTGATGGGGGCAGCAGGGGTATCTCTTAATTAGCTCTTATGTGGATATGTCTACCAGCATGTTGTGCGCCTTCAGGAGGTCTGCTCTGAGCAGAGTGATGGTGACATCATCTGTGATGAATGTTCAACTGTATGGTTTGCCGGTGAAGGATAATTCCATATTTCTGGGGTAGCACTGTTGGCAGTAGACACATGGAGAGTGTTTGGGGCTAGTTTTAACAATTCTTTCGGGTTGGCTGGGATGAACGATTTACTACATGCACCTGTATCGACTAGGAATTGTGTGTCAGGCATCTCATCGGTGACATAGAAACACACAATGTTTTTGCCTTTTCCTGGAAGGAAGACAGCAACAGGCAGACTCATTTCCCCTTACGAAGCAACCAGTCTGGCAGTGGCCTACTGCATGGTTTTTGATAGCATACAAGCGGTTGCTTGTCTTCCCTCTTGTAGTTTCGTGAGCAGTGTAAGAGAGTAGCTGGGAAATCTGGTTCTATGTCTCTCTTTGTCACTTTGGGGTTGTGAATGTGTGATGGCCGCTAATACAGGTGGTTGAGTTGGCTCTGTTGATGTCTGGGCCAGATGAACTGCATCTACCATTTTGAGAAATTCTGCAAGGGGCATGGTGGATGCATTGGAAATTGTAACAACTGTTTTTCGTGGCAAGTTCATCAGGAGGATTTTGCACACATAGTTCAGTCATCTCTATTTAGCCATCTGTGGCAGGGATTGTTATTAGCTGTCAGAGTTACTTGTTGACGTGTGAGGGCCATTGATCTATTGCCCCTCCTTCGTTATCTAGGAATTTCTAGCTCTGAGGGCTTTGTGCCTTCAAAGTCATGTACGTGACAATGGTGTCTGGCTCAGCTAATCACTCTGCTATTTGTTCGATGACAACGGGTAGGGAAATCCATCTCTGCCCTATAAAAACCAGGCATCTGGGTTGTGTGTTGTGTGGGATGCAGGCAGATGGACGCAGCTGTGGCGTTATCGGTGGGAGAGTTGGTGGGATCAACATCTTGGTGGTCACCAGTTTAGGATGCGACTGTAGACTGGTTTATTATCCCAGTTTTATCTGCATAAGACCAGTTTTTTTTCTTTTTACCTACTAGTATATGTGCATAAGAAGTGGCTTAAATCACTCAAATATCTTATTGGCAATGATAAGGCATTATGCGGGCTTTGGTAATGCTGTGGATTCATACGTTTAGTATTCAGCTTAAATTTCATGGGTTATGGTTTTGGGTCTGTGCCTATCCCTCTGGCCCCTAAAACAGATGTGGAGATTTCCTCGTCATCTATTTTGCTTCCCGGATGGCTCCTAATACCCTTTGCATTTGTACCTGGTGAACAAATCCAATTGGCCTTTTTTTAGCTGTTGGGCAGATTATTACCATGACCCCTTGTCAGTTACAAGATCTCCTGGACTCGTAAAAACATTTATTTAGTAGCTTATGCTCTTAATCCCAGTGCCAATGTCTGGATAGTGGCAAGAATCCTCCTGCCGGAAGAGGTACTTGGGCATTCATCAAGTGATTGGTCTGAAGAAGCACCACTTTAACAGCAATATTTTAGCGCCTCAGTGGCGTGATCGGTATGGTCTTGGCCTGCCACCTCGGTGGCCGCAAGTTCGATTCTCGGGCATTCCATTGAGGAGTTAGAGATGTGTATTTCTGGTGATAGAAATTCACTCTTGACATGGTTCGGAAGTCACGTAAGGCCGTTGGTCCCGTTGCTGAATAACTACTGGTTCCATGCAACGTAAAAACACCATACAAACAAATAAACAAACAAACAAACAGCAATATTGGTTTTGTCGTGGTGCATACCCAATACGTTATTGGATACGCTGCCGTCCTCCCGTTTCTAAATTGCTCGCAGATTGCCCATTTTTTGCTGGTAAAGAGACTAGGGAGAGATGACGTCCAGATGGAGTCGTTGCCTTTTGAATGTCCTAAAAGGCACTGATAAATTGATGGTTGTTCACCCAATAGTTAGTTTTGTTTAAAAATGTGTATTTTTTATGCCTTATGCTTAAAGCTGCACTTCATGTTCCCGCTGTTGGTAAGGCATCATATATTTTTATTTCTTAAGATGTGCCAATATAGAACTATTCTGTTTGATTCTTATGTTGCTTGTTATCATTCACAGGATCATTCGTGCCAACTTTTGAGGATGGTCAAGATAATGTTATCTCATGGTTGGCTAGTGCAACTCTCCCCTATCCAGGATTCATGGTACATTCACAAGAAGCGGATTTGTTGGCCTGTATATCTCATGTTGATGGTAGGTATATACAACACTTCCTAATCCTAATCTGAATTACCCTTCAATGATTCAATTTTATACGTTCAGCTTTACTCAATAATGGTACCCGGTGTATGCACGCCTTACAAACATGTAAACTGTTAGACCTTTGGCTTTTGATATATGGCCCCTAAGTTCAAATGATGTATCCATCCAGTTTGTACAGACACTTTGGAACTTTTAGCTCTTCGTCCCCTACCAAAATTACAACTCAGACTTATAGTGCGGGTGATTAATGTGGTTACAATGAAATTAACAGTTTTTAAAATACAAAGCAAACTTTCTTTTTCATGCAAAGTCAGTACTAAAAAAATAGTGCCCTGCTCCCAGCCCTGAGTGTCTCACTGCCGCTGCCACCTTCTTCGTCTAGACTCTAGTTGGACAAATGACTGGTGAGCCTTTGGACATAAAAAAAAAACACTGTACACAATCCCAGTAATGGGTTTGTATGAAATAACTTGTATGTTTTATGAACTGATGATTTGCATTTCTTGGTGTTGCCTGTTGTCAGTACCCAAAATTCCAGAGTCGGTAAAGTATATAAGACTTGCTTTTATAAAATTCATCACCTGTCTCCTCTCCTAGTGGTCATCGTGTAGGTTTAGGAACATGACGTAGAACGTGATTTAAAAAAAAAATCTTATGTAGACGGAAGATTTGAGTTACACGTAGAATAAATCATTTAGTTCCTCTGATTATTCAGCATTGTCTAACTATGCAGCTGTGTGTTTTATTCATTGTGTGTAATCTCAGAAGTTTATTGATGTTATAATAAGGGGTGCTGTTTTTCCCCTTACAGAAACAACGGGTAAAGGGACTCCTTTTCCAAGTCAAATTGACAAAACTGGAAATTCACGTCTAGTTTGAGAAGCGTTATGCAATATTGTTCAAGAAAAGCAAGAAAGTTAGACTGTCGTAACTCTCAAGTTCTTAACTGTGTCCAGCTAGGTGCAGATACCCATATGTTCACCTATGGCTCCTTGACCGTTTTCATATTGGTACCAAGTTGTAATGATATTGACTGCATTTCTGAATTGCATTTCTGAAGTTCATAAATGAGGTGAGGTTACAAACTGTTGCTCTTTGAAGCACTTATTTTCCATCACCAATAGTGAGAGACCTGTTAGTTTTAGTTATAACAAACGTTATTTTATATACTAGTGATTGCATTGATTTGCAGTACAAAACGTTACTTGGTGACGTGTCGTAATATACCGTACAGTTTTCTAGGTGTGAGATTCAGTCATGTACCACACAGCCTTTTATGAGACTAGGAGAGTCAGTGTAAATCATATCATTTTAAAGTGGGAAAAGTTTTGTTTCATAATAGTCAAACTATTGTTGCTCAACAAATGCCGACCTCTTTGCTCTTTGGGCTGTTCATTCCTGCTGGATAATTACTGTATTAGTAGCTATATGTCAAATTTCAATTTGTTGTTATTTGGAATGAGCTCGAAATATTACCCAAAACATTTCGCGCTTCCTCATTGCTGCATTTTCACAGCATAGTTAACATTATTTGAACTATCATCAACGGATGATGGTTCTTCCACATTCTTATCAAATGATGCATTTGGTTCAGTTTTGGTTCTCTCTTTTGGAATAATTGCTTTCATGTTCACATTCTCCAAAGAAACATTGTCTGTCCCTCTAACAGCACCATTTGTTAGGTTATCACATTTTCTTGTCTTTTCTCTTTTGGGCTTTACAAAAATCTGAGGAAAATAATCTAGATTAGATTCAATTGTGGTCACCTCTAAAACACTGTTACTACTTTCATGAACTGAGTAATCAACCAAAAGACAATCTTTATCATATTCACAGGATGTTATTGGACCAATACGAGTCCTCTTCAACTGTTTGCGTTTTGGAATGATATTCTTTTGGAACTCTCTAAGGGGAACAGATTCGTTTACTATATCTGGGGTGCCTGTTACTGGAAAAGGTTTCTCGGCTAAAGTTAAGAATTTCTTTTGAGTCATAACTGTTTCCTCACTAGTATTTGCATCATCCATTTCAGAGAGATTTGGCTACAGAAGGAACATTTTCGTTTTTGTCACTTGAAGAGCTATTTGGAGGTAAGGACGAAGTATCCGTTTTTTCATCTAAAACATCTATTGCTCTAAAAGTACCTTACGACTTTTCCTTTGTATTTCTTTCACCATATTTCACAGAAGTAATAGGAACTACATTTTGTCCTTTAAAAAAGGACGTAGAATTTCAGTTACTTCACCACCATATGATTCTACTTCCACAGGAGTAACCTAGCTTGCCTATCATGGGACTAAGTGCAGCAGGACAATGTTGACTTCCTTCATTGGAAGAATCATTTCTGATAGTATAATTGCAGCTCTGAGCATGACTCATTTCCATTGGAATGAATGCAGTTGCCGTTAATGGAGAATTGTTTGGCTTATCTTGGACAACACTAACATGATTATGATTACTTAATACTAAATCTACTTTAGGAGATGAAGTAATATTTTCACCTTTTTCAGTGTAGTAATTTCCTTTACTTTGCGATGGATGACTTTCTCCTTCATTATACTTTGGCCAGTCTTTCCATGCAGCATATCCAATGAATTATTATGTTCTGTTTCACTATCAATATTGGCAGCTCTGAGTTCTTGGAATTTGTCGTCCACAAGGAACATAATTACTACCACCTGGTACAGTCAGGTAGTTTGATGGGTGTTCGTTGTACAAGACTTCCTTTATTCATGAAGAGGAGCTTCTCTCCTAAGTTTGGCAAATTTGAATTTAGCCGAGAATTTGCATCCTGAATATTTGGTTCAGTGTTTCCATGGCCTCTGCAGCCCTCTTCTCTTTCATTTTTATCAACTGTTCTTGCTCAACAACAGCTCTAATGCTTTGGGATGCATTTTCTCTGTATTTAGCACTGACTTCGTCATCGAGAACTGTGATTACTTTGAGTCTTGGTTCCATTGGTTAAATCGTCGGCTTTTAGCACTATGTGACCTAAGCCCATCCTCTAAAAATACCCTGTGGTGCGCCATCGTCCCTTCTTCGAGTTATAGTCTAAATCGCTGCCGTTGTATTCCGTATCGTACACATTTAGTAGCCTGTTGTAATCCTTCAAAATGCACTCATCGCTCCATTCTTTAGTGTTCCTCTTCAGCCGAGTGAATAAATATTTAGTCTCCAAACCAATCAACACCTCCTCCTCAAGATTAGACATTGCGCCGTTCACCAATTCAGATATTTGGTTAACAATGTAATTTTTCTCAGCTGATGGTTTATTGGGCTAATATCCAATATATTTCTGACAAAGTTTAATGCTAAAATAACTTTAGATTTTAGGACAAATTTTACAAACACTGCGGAGGCACAATTGTATGTAAATTTAGAATGTATAATGTGGGGTGCAAATTAAAGAAACCAGAAGTAAGGTAGTGGGCTAGGATTTGCTGTTTACTTTTTGGCTTTTCGCGGCTCCTAAGTGCTTGGTCAGGCAGGTGTGAAATAATGGTTCACAGAAAACTTACTAGCGCCTCAGTGGCGTGATTGGGTATGGTCTTGACCTGCCACCTCGGTGGCCGCGAGTTTGATTCTCGGGCATTCCACTGAGGGGGTTAGAGATGTGTATTTCTGGTGATAGAAGTTCACTCTCGACGTGATTCGGAAGTCACGTAAAGCCGTTGGTCCCGTTGCTGAATAACCATTGGTTCCATGTAACGTAAAAATACCACACCATACAAGCACACAAAATTTAGAAACTCTTGCAATGCTTCCTTTACATTGCCAGATATCGGTGCTGTCTATCAGTGTACAAGCCATCAATCTGGTTTTTTTATATATATATATATTAGTTAGGTTAAGCTTAGTCTGAAGATATTTAGTCCCTTATAAAATAGTTAATTAGAAAGTGTAATATTGTCGTGCAACAGGGCTAATGTAACTCTTGTCTAAATTAATTTAGGATAGCAAGATTCATTATTATAGTTTTACCCGATGTGCAAGCCATAATTCTACGTATACTTTATTGCTGATACTTGTGACTAGAGAAGTGAGACAAGAAATATTCAAATTTGTGGCTGAGTAACTATCTAGAGGTACAGCTTTCTTTCAAGGGTTGTTAATTCACATAGAAAATTATTGCTCTGGAAGAAAACGTCATCTGCATAAGCAACATTTAGGTTAAGATGGTGTGTAGGATATTCTTTTCCCTTTAAAAAACGGCTCGACCAGACCCCCGAGCTAAACATCTGAGGGGCTCTTACTGGGTAATAAGAGTAATGAGATAGTTCACCCAGACACTTCAAAATAAATTATCTATACCCCGTAGGGGGCAGTGACGTCAGTGCACCTTATGCGGTACCCTGTAAACATTAGTGTGGTTCTTTGCAGCATCACTTAGGCCTCTAGCTGCAACCCATTTTCATTACTTTTACTGTACCTCCGTTCATATTCTCCTCCTATCTTCCTTTCTACCCTTTCTTATCAATTGGTTCTTAATGCAAATGCGAGGTTTTCTTTCTGTTGAAACTTTCGAAAATTTTTACTGTCACTTTCCATTTCAGAGCTGAATGACCTCATAGGTCCCAGCGCTTGGCTTTTGGCCAAAATCCTATATTCTAATTCAACTATAAAGATTTTTATGTGTGGCAGACCAGTTATAACTTTACACTGGAATGACATCCTCGCCCTGAAATTTACATTGTACATTGCATTTGCTGAAAGATGACATTTTCTTCCTGTCCACTCGTTTTTTCCCCGCTGGCAGCTACACATCCAGCTAACTGGGAACTGGTTGTTTTCTGTCTTGGTCAGCGACAAAGTCATATGTAAAATTATGGTTTTATTTGGTGTGACTTTGAAAATGCTTGAGAAAATTTTTTTGCATGTATGACAGACGCATCTTACCCAGCTCAGCGGTACAGATTACGCAGCATGGCTTAGAAATGGTTTAGGTTAAATTCGGTAGGTAATATCAAATTTCTGCCGTTCATTGGAAGTCTAAATCAACATTCAATTATCGAGGTTTATCTTAGCTATAAGAAGAGTAATAAGTCAGCGGATATGAGTAGGAAATGCTGAAGAAAATAATCAGAGAATTATTTATAGTACGCTATATTCCTCAATATAGATTGAGTCAATAGCAATGGTTTGATGTTTTACAATAAAATGCAAAAAAATATCACTTGCAGGTAGGTGAAGGTTGGAGACATGTCTGGAACTGATTTTGTCGCGTGTCGTTGGTGTTGATATATTGGGTTATTTCGAGGGTACAGTCCAATTAAGTTATTTCTTATTTAGTCAGGTTATCTTAGTCAGTCCTGCCGGAGGTTTTATATTTTTCAACAGTGTGGTTTTGAATTTAGAATCATTTATTTTCATTACCTATGAATAGGTGGTTCTTAACGAGTAGGTCTGTCTGAAGTTTTGTCATGCCTAAATAATGTTACTTTGAAGACAGTATAGTTTGTAGACCTTAGTATTTGTAAATTGATATTCCTTTATAAGACATTTTTATGATTTTAGTTTAGGACAAGCATTATGAATTGGCGTATATTAAATTATAGGTGCTTTCCAAAGCCCAGGAGCATAGATGTAAGTTTTTTATAAATGTTAAACCAGGTGGCTCAAATAGTCTGAGATTTTACAGGATATAGTAAAAAATTGTAGTTTGGAGTAGAAGTATGATCGATGCAACAATTAGAAAGTAACATAAGTAAGATGACATGAAAAGAGGAGCGAGGTTGGTAATATGTATGGGCACTGAGTTTAGGCATAGTTTTTCTTATTTTCAAGATTTGCCTTTTGTTAATATCAGCCATTTGAGAAGGTTAGAATTTTTCAGTTCACTATGGGTAGAGGAGCACTTTAATGGCCTCCTTATAATTTCTGTAACTGAGATGAAGTTATGATGCTTTTCGGTACTTGAAAGTATTGCTCTTGTTGTTGTTCGTACCGCGGGCAAATGGGGACTTAGAATAATTGTATATAATGCTCCTCCTCTGCAGGAAGGGATATCGTTCGGTAAACTTGGATTTGTCAAATGAATAGGTATGATTTCGTAGTTTGGTCATATTCACCACTGTTTTTTTGTGCTCGTCACGTATGCGTTAGTTATCAAGCCAAATTAAACTTACATTCCAGTTGTTCCACTAGAAGAGTTTGTCAGTAATTCACCACTAAACCCGTCATAACTAGTGATGGCCAATTTTTAGTTGCCAAACCTCGCCCAGTTGAAAAACTGACGTCATAATTGCATACACAACAGTTTCGGGTGTTTGGTTGTTTGTTGTTTCAGTTATTCAAGTCTTGGGGTTAATTCATAAATGAATTTTGCCCTTTTATTCAGTAATAAGGGTCCAGTTTTAATAAGGTTTAATATTTTTCAACTCTACTTTCACTTAAGTATTTACATTTGTGGGCACACATAAATGTTACGTAAAGTAGTTCTATTAGGGTTAGTTATTTACTTTGAGTATCAGTGAAGACTGTTCGTGTACTGAAGGTTTTGCGAGTGATATATAGCGTTTTATCAAACATAAATAGGACAATGGGTCACAGGGTTTACAGCTCATACAAGATCACTTGAACCATATCTCCAGACTCAGAGAGATTATCTAGAGGTGAAAACTGAATCGAGTCAAGTTGAAAAAGTTTGACAGTTATTTGGGACGAGACCCGAGGGAATAGATGAAAATCACAAGACAGATGTTAATGGTGCTGGAACTTCAAATCAATACTATAACGAATGTTTAGTGCTATCTGCAGAGTGCTGCACATTGCACACTGAATGCAGCTGCCCCAGTACTGCAGTTTATATAGTCTGGAGACAGATGCAGCATATAAGCCAGGACCTGAATCATTTGTATTATTACTGTACTGATGTTTTATTATTGCATCGTTTGTAGGCTTACAGTAGGATTTATGTTAAATTGTTTTCTTTTGCAGTGTTTAGGAAAGAGACAAAACAGAGTTCATTTTGGTCATGCGCAGCTATCCTTCAGCTTAGAACCCCAGAACTATATATATATATATATATATATATATATATAATATATATATAATATAAATAAATGTAACGTATATGTATGTGTGTGTATAAATAAATATATATATATATATATATATATATATATATATATATATATATATATATATAATTGGATTGTTAAAAGCACGAAGATTTTAGCACTAGTATATGGATCCCCAAAGCTTAATAAGCTGTCTTTTGTTGTGTATGATTTGTTTAGTAGAGAGAGAGAGAGAGAGAGAGAGAGAGAGAGAGAGAGAGAACAATGAAATAATTCAGTACCGAAATGACGTGACGGAGAGAGAGAGAGAGAGAGAGAGAGAGACGAGAGAGAGAGAGAGAGAGAGAGAGAGGACCCTCCCATGTGTTTTCTCATAATATTTCATTCTGGTTTAAATATCGTTGTAATACATATTCCTTTCTTAATACTGAACGCAAATACTCGAAGAGATGCTCTTTTCAGTTTCATAATCTTTCATCTTGAACGCGGGGCTGTTAGATAGTTTTTGTAGGTTTTCTTGTTAAAGAAGTTAGTCTGATGATGTGCAGGCTCTAGCTCTGCAGAGCAGATCGTACTGGGTTCCCCAGTCTGATGGTATTATATGGATTCGGTTAATTAATCGCTTATATGAAGATGAAACGTAATTCCAACCTGGAATATTTTTCTAGCCATTGTATGTCAATGTCTGTGTGTGTGTTTGTGTGTGTGAGTGTGTGTGTGTGTGTGTGTTTTCCGCGCGCGAGAGAGAGAGAGAGAGCGCAAAATGATTGTCTTAACTGTAAACTTCATAAATGACCTTCATTTCTGACAATGTTTCCTGAAGATATTAGAACTGAACTCAGTATAAATATAAGGAACGTTATATTTAAGAGTACTTCTACAACCACCCTTAATCTCTGAATATTTCATTAGAGATTCTTCAGGAAAAGATATGGGATTTACCCTTATCTAACCTTTTAAACAATATGAATATACAAAGTTGATCGCTGTCTACACAAGCAGGTAAATGAATGAGAAAGTGGATAACTAATGTGTGTATGTATATTTAGTGAGTATGCCACCTATCAGCTTTTTTTTTCTGAGAGATAGGTTCAAGTTTAATGTTCCAGTTCTCAGCATTTAAGGATGGGGGTGCTAGCCCCATACCCTTCTCCGTCCTTGGTACAACTCCATCGACTTCCTAACAGGTATCTAATCAACTGTTCCAATTCGCCTTTGAATCGAGTTCGGGATCTGTCATTTGTGAGTCAAGTATCCGAGCTTTTTGAAAAACAAATTGTTAGAGCATTTCACAAAGAATTTTTGTAACATTGAAAGCAGTGTATTCTATAGATGAAAATGTATGTAGTTCTAGATTTGTTGTAATATTTTGTAAATAATTTACTGAATAAAAAACAAAACCTTTTACAGGGCAGTGGAATGAGGAACCTCGTGCCCTTATCCAACTCAGAACCGAAAAGAAGAAGAGAAGGGATAACAGAAGGCGTGGTTTAACCACAGATGAAGACGCAGTTTGACTCATGAAGAGTGGAGGATTATACATGCAACGTTATAATTCAATAGAAAGGAGATAATTTTTTTTTTTTTGCCTTTTTATTTATTTAATTATTTTCTAAGGGAGAGGGAGATGATTTCAGATTCTCCTCTCCTTAATATCAACAAAACACAGATAATTGTGGGGAAACCATTCATATCTTCTTGAAAAAAAAACGCAAGGAAAGAATAAAAAAAAACAGTGAGTAGACAAAACCAACTAAACCAAACAGATTCAGACTTTAATGATGCATAGAACTGGGTGCATAAAACCTCTAACCTATTTCAGCGTAATATCATATTTCCCATTACCTGTTTCCTCTTTCTAATGAATACCATAGTCTTTGGAAGCTTGAATTTCAAGTCAATGGCCAATTTTGGTGGGCTTGTTCCCTACGAATAGGGTTCATCTTCTGGATAATAATAATAATAATAATAATAATAATAATAATAATAATAATAATAATAATAATAATAATAATAATAATAATAATGGACTGGTTAAGCAACATTGGGGCTGGTCAGTCGTTGGATGGGTGACCACTCTCCTCGGCGTTGATTCCTTGGGAAAGATCTTTACCATAATTTCCTCAGTCTACTCAGCTGTAAATGAGTACCTATCCCTGATGGGGTAGGGTCCAGCTATGGGTTAAATAGCAAAACTCAGCAATGATGTTAAGAAATGAAGGAATAAACGACATCGACGTAAATGGAACCTCTGGCAACAGAGGAGCTTCGTCCGGCAGCCAGGTATTCAGCCCAATTTAAGGGGAAGACGGTCAGGCTTGGAGGTCGTCATCCAGCAACTGACCACCACAACGACAGTAACCTGAGATTGGAGCTATAGAAGCAAGCCAAAGGAAGAAATGGACAAGAGAAGAAAATAAGGAAATATGGAGATGCTACATCAGAAGCAACCCGACGGAGAGAGGATATAGAAGAAGGTTGGTCAACATCTGGAATGAGAGGAATAACACCCCCCAAACAGAGCAGAGGCTGGCAGACCAAGTAAGGAACATAAAGAAAAAGAACTGGCTCTCCCCAACAGAAAGAGAAGAACTGGAAAGGGAAATGTCACACGACAACGAATTACACGAAGACGAACTGAGAGACGATGCCACAGAAGACGACAGGGAGGATGAGGTATCAAACAACGACACACGAAGAAACACCGACGAAGTAACAGAGAGGATGGAATGGGTAGAAAAGATTAGACAATGGATGGAGCCAGATACAGAGAGAACAAAGATCCCCTCCATGAAAGCCTACAACACCAAGAAATTAAGGGAGAAAACAAGTGAGGTCAATGAAATAAAGGGCATAATACACATCACCAGTATCACAGAAACATATAACTTGACATGTGCAGGAGCAAGATTAGTAGCAGAACGGATGGGGATTCGAACACCAACACCACCAGCACAACCAACCCAACAGAAACCAAAACAGCAACCTCCTTGGAAAAGACGCTTCAAAAAGCAAATCATGGTGATGAGATCTGACTTGAGTAAACTGAAAGAGATGGCAGAAAAAAGGCTAAGAAGCAAAAGAACAAGGGACGAACTCAACGAGAAATACAAAGTACAAGAGAGGGGACTAAACAACACAATAGAAGATGTAAAACAGAGGCTTAAGGCCAAAGCACATAAGATCCAACGGTACATGAACAGGAATAAGGGATAACAACAGAACAAACTATTCAGAACCAACCAGAAAAGACTATACAGCCAACTAAGAGGGGAAGACAACCACCAAGAAATTCCTGAAGCCGAACCAAGTAAGACACTCTGGGAAAACATCTGGAGCAATCCGGTATCACACAACAAACATGCAACATGGCTCCAGGAAGTCAAGGAAGATGAAACAGGGAAAATAAAACAAAGATTCACAGAGATCACGACAGACGCAGTCAGACACCAACTAAAGAAAATGCCAAACTGGAAAGCCCCAGATCCAAATGAAGTCGATGGATAATGGCTCAAAAACTTCAAGGCCTGACACCCACGAATAGCAGAACAACTCCAGCATTGTATCTCAAATCACCATGCACCCAAATGAATGACCACAGAAAGACATCCTTAGTACAAAAAGACAAGAGTAAGGGAAATATAGCCAGTAACTATAGGCCTATCACCTGCCTACCAATAATGTGGAAGTTACTAACAGGTATCATCAGTGAAAGGCTATACAACTACCTAGAGGAGACAAACACCATCCCCCAACAATAGAAAGGCTGCAGAAGGAAGTGTAGGGGTACAAAAGACCAGCTCCTGATAGACAAAATGGTAATGAAGAACAGTAGGAGAAGGAAAACCAACCTAAGCATGGCATGGATAGACTATAAGAAAGCCTTCGACATGATACCACACACATGGCTAATAGAATGCCTGAAAATATATGGGGCAGAGGAAAACACCATCAGCTTTCTAAAAAATACAATGCGCAACGTGAATACAATACTTACAAGCTCTGGAATAAGACTAGCAGAGGTTAATATCAGGAGAGGGATCTTCCAGGGAGACTCACTGTCCCCACTACTCTTCGTAGTAGCCATGATTCCCATGACAAAAGTACTACAGAAGATGGATGCCGGGTACCAACTCGAGAAAAGAGGCAACAAAATCAACCATCTGATGTTTATGGCCGACATCAAGCTGTATGGTAAGAGCGTCAAGGAAATAGATACCCTAATCCAGACTGTAAAGATTGTATCTGGGGACATCAGGATGGAGTTTGGAATAGAAAAATGTTCCTTAGTCAACATACAAAAAGGCAAAGTAACGAGAACTGAAGGGATAAAGCTACCAGATGGGAGCAACATCAAACACATAGATGAGACTGGATACAAATACCTGGGAATAATGGAAGGAGGGGATATAAAACACCAAGAGATGAAGGACACGATCAGGAAAGAATATATGCAGAGACTCAAGGCGATACTTAAGTCAAAACTCAACGCCGGAAATATGATAAAAGCCATAAACATATGGGCAGTGCCAGTAATCAGATACAGCGCAGAAATAGTGGAATGGACGAAGGCAGAACTCCGCAGCATAGATCAGAAAACCAGGAAACATATGACAATACACAAAGCACTACACCCAAGAGTAAATACGGACAGACTATACATAACACGAAATGAAGGAGGGAGAGGACTACTAAGTATAGAGGACTGCGTCAACATCGATAACAGAGCAATGGGGCAATATCTGAAAACCAGTGAAGACGAGTGGCTAAAGAGTGCATGGGAAGAAGGAATAATAAAAGTGGACGAAGACCCAGAAATATACAGAGACAGGAGAATGACAAACAGAACAGAGGACTGGCACAACAAACCAATGCATGAGACAGACTAAAGTACTAGCCAGCGATGACACGTGGCAATGGCTACAGAGGGGAGAGCTAAAGAAGGAAACTGAAGGAATGATAACAGTGGCACAAGATCAGGCCCTATGAACCAGAGATGTTCAAAGAACGATAGACGGAAATAACATCTCTCCCATATGTAGGAAATGTAATACGAAAAATGAAACCATAAACCACATAGCAAGCGAATGTCCGGCACTTGCACAGAACCAGTACAAAAAGAGGCATGATTCACTGGCAAAAGCCCTCCACTGGAGCCTGTGCAAGAAACATCAGCTACCTTGCAGTAACAAGTGGTACCAGCACCACCTGAAGGAGTGATAGAAAATGATCAGGCAAAGATTCTCTGGGACTATGGTATCAGAACAGATAGGGTGATACGTGCAAATAGACCAGACGTGACGTTGATTGACACATCAAGAAGAAAGTATCACTCATTGATGTCGCAATACCATGGGACACCAGAGTTGAAGAGAAAGAGAGGGAAAAAATGGATAAGTATCAAGATCTGAAAATAGAAATAAGAAGGATATGGGATATGCCAGTGGAAATTGTACCCATAATCATA
>NC_087218.1:12462800-12480300 GCF_015104395.2 Macrobrachium nipponense
TTTTAAAGCTCGTCTTTTACTTCGGACTGCCTTCTGTACAATACTAATTTCCTATTTGTAAGCTAATCTACTTTTCCAGCTAGGTTTGCAGCCTGGCTTGTAATAATAGTTTTATAAAGAGATGGGTTTCTTCTGTGCTAGACTTTTTTACTATTGGGCCCCTTAAGCTTGTTAGCTAATCTACTTTTCCAGCTAGGTTTGCAGCCTGGCTTGTAATAATAGTTTTATAAAGAGGTGGGTTTTGCCAACCACTGTATGCCCAGAATTCAGCACCAGAACTGGCAAAAGAGCCTCGAGGACCGATGGCAACGCTGGTGTGACAGCGCATCAAAGGCGAGATGGGCGAAAAATAAAAGAAACGTCAATAGGACCCGGGGAGCGCCTCAGTGGCGTGATCGGTATGGTCTTGGCCTGCCACCTCGGTGGCCGCGAGTTCGATTCTCGGGTACTACACTGAGCGGTTAGAGACGTGTATTAGTCCCGTTGCTGAATAACCAACCACTGGTTACATGCAACGTAAAAACACCACAAACAAACAAACAAACAAAATAGGATCCAGTCAGAAGTTTTGTGTGCAAAAGGAAACAAATGACCGTGATCAAGATACTACGAGCAATTCCGAATGTTTAAAAACGGGATAGTGAAATGCTGCTACATTTTTACGAACTGACATTAGTCACTGGTAATAAGAATGCAAATGTATGGTAAATGGATGAAGAACACTGTGGGGCCATGTAGCTTGAGATTGGGGTGGGGTGGGGGGGGGGGGCGACCAACAGATATCACCAGTGTCAACACACGTTTGTTAAGTGTAGCAGACTCGGTGAAAAAAATACGAGTACAATAGTTATGAAAAGTTTAAAAGAAACACAGAGACGAACTGAGATTTTTTATGGATACTGTAGGAATGAAGAAATGAGAGAAAACTACATAAATAATGCTGGGTAGCTTTGGAAAATGCAGTAGACAAATTTTAGCTTTTATATCTAATTCTACTGGTGTATGAAATGGAGAGAATTATCTGTACAAATTGTTACTTTTCCCTATAACAAATGGTGTATTTTAAGCAGTTTTGACACCAGGCCACAGAGTGAAATGATTTTAATCGATTATGTCGTTCCTCATCCAAACAGTTTTCCCACTACGTTTAATCTGGTTTCTGCAGCAGTACATGTATAACCAATTCATAATGTCTGAAGATACTAGCTAGGAACCGGCCATCTCGTTAGGGTTTAATTTCCTGAATAAAAATGTGCGTATATGTTAATATGTACAAAGACACATTTTATATGTATATATACATATGTGTGGATATGTGTGTGTATAAATATAATACACACACACAAATATATATATATATATATATATATATATATATATATATATATATAATATATATATACTTAAATACATACAGACATACAAATATGCACCGTACTTCGCTAATATTCGTACTCGGCTACCAATCCGGTGGTCCGAAGTTCGATTCTCGGCTCGGCCAACGAGGAATCAGAGGAATTTATTTCTGGTGATAGAAATTCATTTCTCGATATGATGTGGTTCGGATCCCACAATAAACTGTAGACCCCGTTGCTAGGTGACCAATTGGTTCCTAGCCACGTAAAAATATCTAATATCCTTCGAACGCCTTAGGAGAGCTGTTAATCAGCTCAGTGGTCTGGTAAAACTAAAATATACTTAACTTTTTTAACTTCGATAATAATCATTAATTATGTCAACAGGAGGCGAATATAATTAATACTTTCGTTTAACAGGCAAGTTTCCGGCGCCGTTGCTTAAGAAGACATTAGCAATAAGCTCCACCAAGTCCCCATCATAAACCCTGTTGTTATGGACTGCTTGTAATAAGTTCTTACTTTGGTTATCACCAAATGGCAGTTTGATTGCAGTTATTCTCTCTCTCTCTCGGTGTGTGTGTGCCTGCCTGTGCTGCCATTTAATAGTATTAAGTTAGTCAATCTCTTTCCCTTGCCTTACCCCTTCATATTAATTTGATCTCTCTCTCTCTCTCTCTCTCTCTCTCTCTCTCTCTCTCCATCTTTGACTTGTCACGCCATTTTATGATACTGTCAGTCAATCGCTCTGCCTTGCCATACCCCTTCATATTAAACCTCTCTCTCTCTCTCTTTCTTGCTATACCCCTTCATATTAAATCTCTCTCTCTCTCTCTCTCTCTGTCTCTGTCTCTCTCTCCATCTTTGTCTCTGTGCCTTGCGATGGCATTTTCTGATGCTATCAGTCAATCTCTATCCCTTGCCATGCCCCTTCATATTAAACAACCCCCCCGCCCACTCTCTCTCTCTCTCTCTCTCTCTCTCTCTCTCTCTCTCTCTCTCCCCACGTAAATAAGATCGATACCTTTCTTAATCCTTCAAAAAGAATTACTCGACTAAAATAAACAAACACTGATTGTCAAGATCAGCATTAACCCTCGGTAAGTCACCCACAACAAATAAATAAATGAACGAGTGAACAATAAAAAAAATAAACGAATAAAAAATAACAAAAACAACCCTACGGAAATGAAGAAGAGAGCGGCGCGGTCACAAAAGTATCATATATCCGCGTCCTTCCTCTAAAAATTTTGCAGCCCGGTAAAATCACTCTGCTTTCGTTTTCCCCGTTGTCTGCTGGTTTTTTTTTTTCGAAATACTTCTTTTTTCCCGTTTGCCTGACGTTTTTTTTTATTGCGATATCTAATGCCATTGACATTTCGAACAGGAATTGCTTTTGTTCGAGAAATAAAGTATCTTTGGGGGATTATTCATCAGGTAAACCTAATGTTACAAAAGAAAACTCAAGATTAGCAAAGAAATGTAGTATGTATGACTGTATATATATATGTGTGTGTATATATATATATATATATATATATATATATATATATATATTATATATATATATATATATATATATATATATATATATATATATGTGTGTGTGTGTGTGTGTGTGTGTATATATATATATAT
Organism: Macrobrachium nipponense; assembly: GCF_015104395.2. Classification (NCBI taxonomy): domain Eukaryota; kingdom Metazoa; phylum Arthropoda; class Malacostraca; order Decapoda; family Palaemonidae; genus Macrobrachium; species Macrobrachium nipponense. The sequence goes on from NC_087218.1 coordinate 12,465,794, forward strand.
ATATATATATATATATATATATATATATATATATATATATATATATATATATATATATATATATATATATATATATATATATAAATATATATTATAGTATATACACATAAATATATAATACATTATATACATATATATTCATATAATAAAATATAAAAACGTAAAACAAATATGTGCGAGAAAAATATTTTGGAACTTTCGGTCAAAAATATCTATGCATAAAGTAGTCTTCATTCCAAAATACATATTACAATGACAGTTAAATTTGCAGAGATGTTCCATTTCAATCCGCCGGTTTGCAAATTCCCGAGATGTATTCTAAGTATTGCACCAGCCCTAGTATTTTTGTCATGCTCTTAGATTAGGTTAGGTTAGGTTATCTCAACTTATTTGCCCGTAATATTTTGTGTATGGGAAACACAATGGGATTATTTTCAAGAAGATTCTATGGTTCGTTTTTAAGATATGGCGTCCCGCTTTTATTGGGAAGGTTCGGTACTCGGTTACAGCTCGGGAGTAATAATGTCCCCGTTTTGAAATAACAATAAAGCCATCATGACGCGCCCAGTATAATTCGATTTCACACAGTAACGCTGTAAGAGAATCATTCGACGATGGTCTGTCTCTAAAAGATTAAAAGACGTGTATAACGACCTACCTTACATACATGAATTTCGTGAAAGTTTCACTGCATGGCGTTCTGGGCCCTGAATATTTCATCGTGCTAAATACATTTGCTCTCCTGCCAACGCCATCTTGAATATAATCCTTTGTGCTTTGTTCTACGTATGTAGGTTGAGGAGCTGTAGCTGTTTGGAGATCCTTCCCCCGAGCACCTGGAGGGCCCTTTTTCTCCCTCTCTCCTCAAAGTCCCCGATCCCCCTTTCCTCCCTTTCTCTCCCTCTATAAATGCTCCCTCTCTATCTGCGTATTACTCCCTCCCTTCCTCTCTCCCTCGAGAGTTTGCAGAAGGGATCGCCTCTACTCGCACCCTTTCCTTCGCAGCCCTTGAGAGCCTCCTCGCCTCCTGTCTTTCTTTGTGATTCTGTCGAGATCTTTCTTATAAAATGTCATAATTGTCAGTCAAGGGGGTCTTCTTCTTCTTCCCTGGTTTACGGTCCCTCCGTCTGTCTGTCTGCCAGTCTGACTTTCCTCCTCTGTATGTATAATCGCCTTTTGTGTCGTTTCACTCTCTGATGTTCTCCCGAGGCGCTTTGGCAACTAGGAAAAAATATTCCATTGAATTTTATAAAAAAAAAATAAAAAATAAATAGTCGTCGCTTGCACACAGGTATATTTATATATATTAGTACATCCATCTCTATCTTACAGGGAACGAGAAATAGACTAAAAAATTGATAAAATTGGGCTCTGTATGGAATTATTTGTTCGATAGGTTTCAGTCGTGTATCAATATTGACATGAGGCTCTCAAGCCTTCTTCCACTTAAGAATAACTTCAAATATGCACTATGAATTATTAGGTTAATTACCGATAGGCCTACGAAAAATATACTAATCCTCTGCCTAATCCTTCGTGTAGAAGCTTATTAGTTGAAATAGCCAGACGTTCTTTAAATATAGCCGTTGAAATTGACGGCAATTGGTTGCGTCTAACCTCTCAAGTTGGATATTGAGGCTGTAGACTTAATGTCACCCTACTCTCTTGGCAGTACTGATCAATCAATTAATCAATTACTGATCATCTTTCAGACAGCAGCAAAGCAGACACGCTGTACAGGAAATCGTAAGACAGAAATGATCACACTAGACAGAGAAATACTGAATAAAGACAAGACCAAAGTTGCAACGCTGCTCTTACAAGAGGGATTCCCCCATAGGGGGGTATTGCCGTCCGTGTTCCTCTCACGTCGCACAGTAGGCATTACTCAAAGTTCTTTGAAGCATCCCTTCGGCCCTAGCCGCAACATCTTTCATGCCTTTTACCGTACCTCCATTCATTTTCGTTTTCTTCCATCATATTTTTCACCCTTTCCTAACACTTGTTTCATAGTGCAACCTCGAGGTCTTCTTCCTGTTACACCGTTTAAACCTCCTTAATTCTTAATTTCCCTTTCAACGCCGAAGGACTTTAAAGGTCCTAGTGCTTGACCTTTGGCCTAAATTTTATATTCCATTCCAATCCATTACAAGGTGGATTAGAGAGGTCCTCATTCTTATGGGGCTCAGCTTACTTTATATGAGCCTGATAGATTTTTGTCTTCAGAGCATGCGCAACTACATTACATAAAAACCAATATAGCTCTTCATTGACTGCAAATATACTTGTAATACCAATCTATTCATTGCAGTAACTTTTATCTCTATTCTTAGATTAAAAAAAAAAAAAACAGTTTGCTTGGCAGAGATCATCTCTAGTTCAGAGGTCTTCGACAAACTGAAAAATCAAGCTGACGAACATTTACAAAACTTGAATTTAATAACATCTCATTATTAGTTATATTTTGACGTAGCATTCTGAATTACCTATGAACATTGATCGAGCTTCTTTAACAGGTCCCGTGGAAGACCTCCTAATTGGCGCAGTAGGTTTCATATTACAGCTTCCTATAGGCATGCATGAGAAAAAAAAACTTTTTGGGATCTTACAGATGTATTGATGACTGAAAATGAAGTTCTTTGGTGCTGCGTTCATAACGACTGTAGCCCATTTCTTTTCGCAAACCATATAAGGTCCTCGGTTCGGTTTCCGGTCTGCCGCCTATCAGTCGAGCCAATGGTGAATGAGCACCTGTGTCAAGTGGGATCTAGAGAAGGGAATAGGGGCTAACATTCTCATCTGAGTGCATTGATTTTCTGGTTCTCAGCTAGACCTTTTCGGATGGGATTGCAAACTTCATAGCTTCTCGACCCTGGCTGCGACCCACCACAGTCAAACGAATCCCAGGTACATAAACTGTCAACAGGAATGCAATGGATTCTTGAGGAATCGATTGTGGGCCTCTTGCTGTTGACAGAGGAACGTTAACAGCTGTGGTATGGAGCTTATATTTCTATATAATATATATATATATATATATATATATATATATATATATATATATATACATATATATGTATATATATATACATATTTATATATATATATGATATATATATATATATATATATATATATATATGACTGGTACAATGTTCTGTAACAACAGAATTCCATCTAATAAAGGAGCCCATAAAAACAAAAACACCACCAAAATAATAGAGAAAAAAGTACTATATTTCAGAGACTGCCTGTCTTCCCATTCTTCAGGTAGATGAAAGAGAAAAGTTTACAGAAAAGGTGGTATTTATAACCAAAGAGGTCATCCACAAACAAGCCAATTTAAGTCACCCCCGCTGATAATCTTCCTTTAATCTTCTTAAGGGTTGGTTGAATGAAGAGGTGTCGATCGTGTCCGAAATCCATGCTCCTTTTGAGATGTTCATTACCTGCCTCTCTTTTATTAAGGCCGATTCCATCATTTGACTCTTGTACCGGCAGTTGCTGCTATAAATTACACGTGACAAATTCCAGTTTTATTCTATGGTTATGTTCATTTATATGGTTGAAAATAGCAGAGTTCTGTTGTCCATACCTAACTGACCGTTTGTGTTGTATTAATCTCTGGGGGGGGGAAGGGATTTACCTGTAAATCCGAGTGTAAGATTGGTCACAGTCCTGGCATGGGATTCGTATACCCCAGAGTCCTTTGGAAGATGCCTTTTGTTGGACGTTAATCAGGGATTTGGCTAATGGTTGTTTGGGTAAGTAAATACAAAAGGGTTCGATTTTCCGAAGGGATTGGTTATTCTCTTAATCGTGTCCAGTGGGGGGAATTATTATTTTATTGTTGGGTGTATCTTCGGTCTTGTCTTTAGGGGGTCGGTAGAAAATTACGTTTGCTTTGTGAATTGCTTTTCTCAATTATATGGTCAGGATATTTTAAAGACGAAAGTTGCTTGCGAATTAGTTATTTCAATTCGTTTTTCCAGGAATTCTGGGGAACAAATTCGTAAGGCTCTTAAGAACAAGTTACTAGCTACACCTATCTTGATAGTACTGTCGTGATAGCTAAAGTAGTGAATGTATGAAAGTGAGAACGTTGGTTTTCTGTATATGGTGAATTTGTATTCTGTCGTATCTCTGATTATTAAAACATCAAGAAAAGGAATTTTGTTGTCTGTTTCCCATTCAACTTTAAATTTGATGCTGGGCACTAATGTGTTTAATTTCGCGAGGAATTCATTAAATTGCCCCACCTATTATCCCAAAAATGTTAGGTATATCATCCACGTATCTCATCCACAGCATGTTTTTGGGTTTTATTGCATTTATTACTGTAGTTTCAAAGTATTCCATGTACAGATTGGCTAGAACAGGACTTAAAGGACTACCCATACTACACCCGAATTTTTGCTTGTAGAATGATTCCCCGAATGAAAATACGTTATTAGATGCACATAATTCAACTAGCTTTATTATTTTGTCAAGCGCCAAAGGGAAATGATCTGAATAGGGGGATAATTTTACCCTTAAAAACTGAAGAACGTCCTGTACTGGTACTTAGTGAACAGGGAATCTACGTCAAGGCTTAAAAGTTTTATGTTGTGAAGTGGTATATGTGCTTCTCTGAATTTGTGACAAAAATCTTCCGAATGTTTAATGTGACTGGGAGAAAAGGTGCCTAAAAAAGGGGAAGGAGGCCAGCTAACCATTTAGAAATTTTGTAATTGAAAGCTCCGGCAAATGAAACTATGGGTCTGAATGTAAGATTGTCTTTTGTGAGTTTTAGGAAGGCCATAAAAATAGGGTAATTTAGGATTAATTACTTTAAATTTCTCTAATAGTTCAATACTCTTTTTGTCTTTGCCAATTAATCTTACTTTCCGAAAAAATTCTGTGGGAACGTTTGGAGGGGATTTTTCGTCAGTTTTTCGTATGTGTTTGTGTCGCTAAGGAGCTGGTTGATTTTGTCAAGGTAGAAGTCTTTGTCCATTATTACGATTTTGCCGTCTTTGTCGGATCTACTTATTATAACATCTAGCGTGACTCATTCCAACACGACTTCTACGCAAGTTAAATAACCTAATAGACAATAGTGCGTGGAATAATCTTGAGCAACAAGACAAAGTTTTAAACTTATCCAACACCCCCCTTACTGTAAATCAACATTTAGTTTTAAATTTAGGCTTATCCTTCGCCCTTATGCCAGACCGCAAAAACAACCTAGACTTCATAGTGGCTTTTGATAAATTCATATCTGACAAAAACTACAACCGTGAAGAGATATGTTAAAAGGAGTGTTACTAAATGCTTTAACTGATTTACATAAGAAATATCGGTTCCTCGCAGATTCATGATAGCCATCCACTCGCTAAAAAAGTAGATGTTATAATAAGTAGATCCGACAAAGACGGCAAAATCGTAATAATGGACAAAGACTTCTACCTTGACAAAATCAACCAGCTCCTTAGCGACACAAACACATACGAAAAACTGACGAAAAATCCCCTCCAAAACGTTCCCACAGAATTTTTTCGGAAAGTAAGATTAATTGGCAAAGACAAAAAGAGTATTGAACTATTAGAGAAATTTAAAGTAATTAATCCTAAATTACCCTATTTTTATGGCCTTCCCAAAACTCACAAAGACAATCTTCCATTCAGACCCATCGTTTCATGTGCCGGAGCTTTCAATTACAAAATTTCTAAATGGTTAGCTGGCCTCCTTTCCCCTTTTTTAGGCACCTTTTCTCCCAGTCACATTAAACATTCGGAAGATTTTTGTCACAAATTCAGAGAAGCACATATACCACTTCACAACATAAAACTTTTAAGCCTTGACGTAGATTCCCTGTTCACTAAAGTACCAGTACAGGACGTTCTTCAGTTTTTAAGGTAAAATTATCCCCCTATTCAGATCATTTCCCTTTGGCGCTTGACAAAATAATAAAGCTAGTTGAATTATGTGGCATCTAATAACGTATTTTCATTCGGGGAATCATTCTACAAGCAAAAAATTTCGGGGTAGTATGGTAGTCCTTTAAGTCCTGTTCTAGCCAATCTGTACATGGAATACTTTGAAACTACAGTAATAAATGCAATAAAACCCAAAAAACATGCTGTGGATGAGATACGTGGATGATATCCTAACATTTTGGGATAATAGGTGGGGCAATTTTAATGAATTCCTCGCGAAATTAAACACATTAGTGCCCAGCATCAAATTTAAAGTTGAATGGGAAACAGACAACAAAATTCCTTTTCTTGATGTTTTAATAATCAGAGATACGACAGAATACAAATTCACCATATACAGAAAACCAACGTTCTCACTTTCATACATTCACTACTTTAGCTATCACGACAGTACTATCAAGATAGGTGTAGCTAGTAACTTGTTCTTAAGAGCCTTACGAATTTGTTCCCCAGAATTCCTGGAAAAAGAATTTGAACTAATTCGCAAGCAACTTTCGTCTTTAAAATATCCTGACCATATAATTGAGAAAGCAATTCACAAAGCAAACGTAATTTTCTACCGACCCCCTAAAGACAAGACCAGAGATACACCCAACAATAAAATAATAATTCCCCACCTGGACACGATTAAGAGAATAACCAATCCCTTCGGAAAATCGAACCCTTTTGTATTTACTTACCCAAACACCTTAGCCAAATCCAATGATTAACGTCCAACAAAAGGCATCTCCAAAGGACTCTGGGGTATACGAAATCCCATGCCAGGACTGTGACCAATCTTACATCGGATTTACAGGTAAATCCCTTCCCCAGAGATTAATACAACACAACGGTCAGTTAGGTATGGACAACAGACTCTGCTATTTTCAACCATATAAATGAACATAACCATAGAATAAACTGGAATTTGTCACGTGTAATTTATAGCAGCAAACTGCCGGTACAAGAGTCAAATGATGGAATCGGCCTTAATAAAGAGAGGCAGGTAATGAACATCTCAAAAGGAGCATGGATTTCGGACACGATCGACAACCTCTTCATTCAACCAACCCTTAAGAAGATTAAAGGAAGATTATCAGCAGGGGTGACTTAAATTGGCTTGTTTGTGGATGGACCTCTTGGTATAAATACCACCTTTTCTGTAAACTTTTCTCATTCATCTACCTAAGAGGGAGACAGCAGTCTCTGAAATATAGTACTTTTTTCTTTTTTTTCTCTATATTTTGGTGTTTTTATGGGCTCCTTTTATTAGAGAGATATATATATATATATATATATATGTGGTACTGCGACTACTTGAGTATGAATAACATACACACACACACACATATATATATATATATATTAGATAAAGTGATAATATTATTAATATATTTTATATGGATATTATATGTATATATCCAAGTATAAAAGGCACATTAAAGCACTCTGGTTTAAAGCTAAAGGACTATATTTCGGTGGACTAACTTCCACCCTTATCAAGTATATATGTGTGTATGTATATATATATATATATATATATATATATATATATATATATATACATATATATATATATATATATATAGATATATATATATATATATGAATAACTTGATCATGAAGTATATAAAACGTGATGCTATGTATAAATAAAATAAAAAGTGATCCCACGGAGAAAATCACCTTTATACATGCATATATATATATATATATATATATTATACATATATAGTTCCTCGTTGGACGAGTGGATTCGCGCTCGGCTACCAATCCGGTGGTCCGAAGTTCGATTCTCGGCCCGGCCAACGCCGAACAAGAGGAATTTATATCTGGTGATAGAAATCCATTTCTCGATATGTTGTTCGGATCCCACAATAAGCTGTAGATCCCGTTGCTAAGTGACCAATTAGTTCCTAGCCACGTAAAAATAACTAATCCTTCGGGCCAGCCCTGGTTAAACTAAGATATACTTATATATATATATATATATATATATATATATATATATATATATATATATATATATATATATATACATATATATGTATATATACACACATACATTGCTTGAACGAAGATGGTGGTATCTGAACAGCACCAGACTCCTCCAGATCACTGAGTTTTTCATCAACGCTGTTCAGTCGTCGTGTGAACTTCCAATATTCAGCGGATGCAGACACTTCAAGGACCGCTTCCCTCCGCTTTCAAGACCACTTAAAACCACAATGAAAAACTGATGTATACTATATTTTTGTTTCGAAGTAACGAACGCAAAAAGCCATCTATGCACATTTCATTTTCACTTAATTTTTTTTTTTTTTCTGTTGCTGGGATTGTATATACGGATTATTTTTGGGTTTTGTTTCTGTTTAGAAGTTGGTTATGAACCCACTAATGAACCAAGGGCGAACTTGAAAACGCTCTCCCGACTGCACTACTCTGCCCGATTTAAACCACAGTAATTGGCAACTGAACAATCCCTGGAGTAAGGTTCGTTGGAGTCTGCTGGGGTTTAAATTGCAGATGTTTGTTTGTATGGTGCTTTTGCGTTGCATGGAACCAGGGGTTATTCAGCAAAGGTACCAACGGCTTTACGTGACTTCCGAACCACGTCGAGATTGAACTTCTATCACCAGAAATACACATCTCTGACCCCTCAATGGAATGCCCGAGAATCGAACTCGCGGGCACCGAGGTGGCATCTCAAGACCATATCGATCACGCCACTGAGGCGCCTTAAATTGCATATGAAAATGATCGAAAACTCTTGTACCAAAACGTTATTTTTGACGGAAAACCGAAGCTATCTTCAAGTTTGTTTTCTTATATATCGCGATATTTGTGGATATTCGATGTAGAAGGATAAACATTAAACTACAATTATATCGGTGATAATGACCATTGTTGTTGTTGTTGTCACGTCAGTTTATGATGTTCATTGAAACAATCAGTAGGAGGAATGAGCTCATAATTGGTAATTCTCACAATCACGCCATGACACTATCACTTTCATTGCCACCATAATTCAGCATCGACATCGATTTAAAGCTTTGAAGGTTATGCCATGACCCGGTTTCAACCTCAGCCAAAGTTAGACAAAAACCTTCAACCCCCTTATGGATAATAAAACTAAAGAATTTGCCTTAGGTCATTAAAAATTCAAGTCTTTTTGATACACTGAAGCAAGATGCCCACGGTGTTACCTTGCTTCAGCGGGTAACCAGATGGGAAATGCGACTATATACGTGTGTGCATTTGTGCGTGGTATGCGTGTATGAACGTATACCTGCATACGAACCACCATCAAGAAAGGTTCCGACGCGAGGACATTCCAACTCCATAATGGTTTATTTGGGCACCTAATTTCACAGGCCATGCATCCTAATTAGGTGCTTCTTCACTGATTAGCTGCACATAATCGAGAGCTGTAACTTTGTCGAAAAAAACTTCCGGGTTTCATTAACATTCGGACGCAAAGGAAATTGACTACGTCGAATTGGTTAATGAGGCAGTTAGTGGGATAAAGTGGGCTGCTTACATGCAGTGTGACATATACACGAATACAGGTTGCACATAAGTATGCTATACACATACGTTCACGCAGATCCGCAGTGGCACATGCGCACAAACAGTATGTATGTATATGACCCAAAAATTGACGCTGTCTTCCAACTGCACTCACTCAGCAATTCCCCTTCTCTGTCTCTCTATCCATGACTTGAAAAACTCTGCTTCATTTCCACATTGCTACTGCTTCCAGTATCTTTCCATCATTTTAATAATCGTCAACGTTTCATACAAAAAACCATTAAGTACCAAACATTGCCTCACCATTTTTTTACGCTGTTATGATGAATTCGTGTTTCATTGAAAATTCTCTTTGCTTTCCCATCTCAATCTTCATTTCCATGTTCCAACGCACATTTCACACTAACCTGCTACCATACAAGCACAACTGTTTCATTCTTGTTCTTACAGCTTCTTTCGTACCTTTGTCAATTACCATCATTCAGAGTCGCAACACTGGTATTTTGACCTATTGCTCCACTGGCCGCAGCATTTCCTATTACATATAACCTAAGCGGCTTTTCATCTAAATCAGTATTCAGTAGTGTTGTTAGCATATCTAAGGTAAACTGCCCACCAATCTTGCGCCCTTCCACACAAAATCACCTTAAAGGGAAAATAAGGCAGGGGACATCAAACAGCCCTGTCTGTCTCAACCCTGTTTCACTTCCATCCCTTCATTCACTTTGTTCCTTTCCAGGCTTTACTGTTCCTCTTTGATTCCAGTCCCTTAGATTCCAGTGCACTTTATCCATCAATCTCGTATCTTTACTACCTAACCCTATTCTATCTAGCTTTTCTATTAGCTCTCTACGACTGTTTATTTAAAAATCTTTACGAGACCTACGGGAATACATGCAAGCCATTTTGCATTTCAGTTCGCTCTCTCGGGAGTATTTTCCCCCCAAACTTTTCCATTACTTCTACCAAAAGTGCTTTACAAAGGTGACTCAAGAAGGCAATAGTCTTGTGCTTATAACATTCAAAGGTCTTACCAATAGCGTGGACATTTTCCAGTTCCATACACAAAGCTGACAATCCAAACTATTAGGTCTACTCCCCAGCCCCCAGTGGCTCCCTGTATCTCAAACTATACTCCATATTCCATGGCAGCCATTAGGCATCTAATTTTTTTTTTTTTAACTTTCTCTGTCTCGTCTTTCATTAACATTGGTCACTCCATTTATGCTGTGATAATAATTCTTCGTTCTCCCATGCTTCTCCCATCTCCATTACCATAGACCCATGCTACTCATATTGAATTCTTTCTCTTTCCTCCTCCCCTTTTCTCACTTTTAGCTTTTATTCTTCTCTGCATTTTCTAGCAGCTGCCCTTTCTAAGGTCTTCCCACTCTTTCCGCTCTATTGTTTCATTTCTCGCTCTCCTTGTTTGCATTATCTAGTTCTCTGTACCTGGTTTCATCTGCGCTGTTATAAGCCCTCTCTCCCTATCCATCGAAGTAAGCCCGTCTATCTGTCTCTGTCTCTGTCTCTGTCTCTGTCTCTCTCTCTCTCCTTTCAAGCATTACTCTAGCAGTCTTCACCATTGTCATTCTCATTCCATGTAATGCCATGGCTCTTGTAATCATCTATCTCGCACTCGACGCCTAAGGTTTCTCTAATTTCTTCACTCCCATTATGAGTATTCAGACACATTCCTCTCTCTCTCTCTCTCTCTCTCTCTCTCTCTCTCTCTCTCTCTCTCTCGTCTATCTCTCTCATCTCTCCTTCTTCCTTTCCTCTCTCTCTCTCTTTCTTTAGTAAGCTTTTTAGGTATAAATTCGCAATACCGGCGCTAGATCTTTGTCATAGTCAGCACTATGGTATGAGCTCACTCGGTAACGTTATTTCTGAAATGTGTCTTGACAGTTATGAGGTTTAATAGTCCATTAGATCTATATATCATTATTATTAATTATTCATAGGATGAAACCTATTCATATGGAACAAGGCCACAAGGGCCGGTGACTTGAAATTCAAGCTTCCAAAGAATATGGTGTTCAAAGGAAGAGGTAATGCATATATATATATATATATATATATATATATATATATATATATATATATATATATATTATATATATATAAAGGTTTTTTTTGCCACGAAGGAAAAAAATGAAAAAAACGAGTTGCCGAGTACTTTCGGTCCTATTCGGACCCTTTACCTCGGCCAACCCAATCGTTTTTTTTTTTTCATTTTTTTCCTTCGTGGCAAAAAACCTTTATTTATATCATAGCATAACGTTTATATACTTGTTCGTGATCAAGTTATTCATATATATATATATATAATATATATATATATATATATATATATATATATATATATATATATATAAAGGTTTTTGCCACGTTTTTATATACTTCGTGATCAAGTTATTCTATAATATATATATATTATATATATATATATATATATATATATATATATATATATTATATATATATATATATATATATAATGTATCAATTTGATCCTATGATTTCAGAAAAAAAATTATAAAATTTTAAATTTTAAGGAAGGTAGATAGATGCAGGGAAAAATGGGGAGGAGTTAAAGTCTGCAGCAGTTTTGTATTTTTATCCGCATTATCCCACTAGCATATATATTGTGATTTCTACACATCAGTCCTTCATTAATGACCTACAAATGAAGTCGAAATCGGTCAGACATGCACCCAGTGTTATTTTTTCACCTGTGGTGATGTTTGATAATATATATATATATATATATATATATATATATATATATATATATATATATACTACTATATATATACACACACACACACACACACATATATATATATATATATATATATATATATATATATATATATATACATACTCCAGCTTGAAATCTATCTGATCTAAGAAAACGGAAATTGCGTTGGTCAACCTAAGCTTATGAATTATGTACCTGGTAGACGGTTAATTGCGGTAAATCACAGCCAGAGAAGAGAAAGACATGAGGCTCGTAACCTCACCCCAAAAGACTTGTTGAGAACTGGAAGGGTAACACCTGGAGCAATTATCTCGTAATATATATATTATATATATATATATATATATATATATATATATATATATATATATATATATATATATATATATATATATAATATATATATATATATATATATATATATAATCAAACATCACCACAGGCCCACAGGCAAAAAAATAACACTGGGTGCATGTCCTGACCGGTTTCGACTTCATTTGTAGGTCATTAACGAAGGACTGATGTGGTAGAAATCACAATATATATGCTAGTGGGACAATGCTGATAAAAATACAAACATTTGCAGACTCTAACTCCGTCCCTTTTTCCCTTCATCTATTCTACCTTCCTTGAAATTTTAAATTTTATCATTTTTTTCTGAAATCATAAGATCAAATTGATACATTCCTTGACTGATATTCATGTGATGACCATAACTTTCTTTTACAAAGCTAGACTCAATGATATTCTTTTCTAGCTGACTGTTAGAATAAGTTAACGTTTTGTGCCCTTACCCAGTTGATTGTACGTATGATTGTTTTCACTAAGACGTACAAAAATTCCACTGCTCCCCTGCGCACATCTTACATATTTCTTTTATGCTGTTCTGTTCTCTTTCTCAGTGTTTTTCAGTTTGGCCAATATAAAGGTTATCAGAGACTTTCATGGAATATTATGTACACATCCGTTAGTATTGCATGGACGGTTCTTTATAAGTACACGATTCATAGTTTTATAGTTCTTAAATGCTGCACTAACTCCAAAATTCCTAAATGGGGGATATCTTCCATATGTAGCGCAAACAATTTTTGTATCTTAAGCTTCCTTTTCGTTTTGATACAGTTCTTTTGTCGGCTCTAATGCATTCTCTAAAGCATAGTCAGGATATCTAACTATCTTGCCTGCATTCATAATCTTATCAATTTTATCATCAATATATTCAAGGCTACATGCGTAATGCTCTTAAAAACATAGATGCAAATACTGATTTCTTCACTTTATTGCTTTGGCCAGAATAATAATGCAAATATGCAGAGTTTTCTGTACACACTGCAATTAACACACTAAGGTGACAAAAAAGAAAAAAAAAAAGGGGGGGGGGGCGAAATCCTATCACCCAATACTACGCTCTCCACAAGGTAAATGAGAATTCCGATCATGGCCCGTGCAAATGACTATTGCCAAAGTTTTATTTAGCATTTTCGAATATCGGGTCAGCGAGAACAATTCGCGTTTCACTTCATCTCCATTTATTTTTTTTTAAAGTTCGGATAATGACAATACGCTCATTGTTTACGAGTGCGGATTGGCTTGAATTTTCCGAAAGCAAGAGTCACGCCTTAACATATGGCAAAGATACTTTGTGCTGTGCTGAGGTATGTTTTAATCAATTACAGACGCAGCAGTGCTGGGAAAAATTGATTTGGATTCATTAGATTACTTGACAAATCAATTAACTTCTTTTGTTTCTGAGTACTTTTATTATCATTGTTTTAAAGCCATGTATTGTTCCTTGGCACATTTATGGTTTCAAAAGCTATTATAATGTTAAAATTCCAATGATTTATAAAATAATGCCGGCTATGCTGAGATGTCTCCATGCGACAATAAATGTTTAGGTAATTAATATATTGAATGTAAATTAGTATAACAACTGGCATCTAAAAATATGTGGTGGAATATTCGATAAAAAAATTAAATTATCTATGAAATAAATTAGTATTTCAGACAACGAAGAGAAATTTTAATATATAACTACCAATGACATGAAGATAAGGCATTGGATTTCAGTTGATAAAATGAACAATAACAATTAAAATAAATAGACTTTTCGACAAATAATAAACACTTAAAATGTGCATAAGTCAAACACAATACTAACATAACACACTGGAATAAACATAGACTGGTGCTACAAGGACCGTATTAAACATGGGATAGGTCATCTAATAAAAAATAGAATTAACTGCTTAATGA
>NC_087218.1:12485300-12500300 GCF_015104395.2 Macrobrachium nipponense
TGCGATCAGGAAGAAACGCCACCCTCGAGTGTCAGGTTGACACTTGGCCGAAGCCACTGTATTCTTTAGCCTGGTGGAAGGACGGAGCCCAGTTCTACCGAGTAGCCGTTACCAAGAGCTACCATCAAGTCGAGGTGACAGCTCACCCGCTGTCGTCTTCTAATATTAACTTTGCCAAGCTCTTTCCCTTGCCTGACGTCAAAGTGGAGGTTAGTATTACTTGCTATTTTTATTGATAAAAATGATTTTCTTACTAATACTAAGGTTGAGAAGAGTAGACTATTTTCTTATATTGTAAAATGCTGGAGCTTAGGTTACTTTTATACTAAGGTTGAGAGGAGTAGACTCTTTCTTATCAATATTCTAAAACGATGGATCTTAGGTTACTTTTGTACTAAGGCTGAGAGGAGTAGACTTTTCTCATCAATATTGTAAAATGCTGATCTAGGTTACTTCTTTTATACTAAGGTTGAGAAAGAGCAGACTCTTTTCTTATATGTTAAATGATGGAGCTTAAGTTACTTTTATACTAAGGTTGAGAAGAGCAGACTCTTCTCTTATCAATATTCTAAAACGA
The DNA here is from genome assembly GCF_015104395.2 of Macrobrachium nipponense. NCBI lineage: Eukaryota > Metazoa > Arthropoda > Malacostraca > Decapoda > Palaemonidae > Macrobrachium > Macrobrachium nipponense. Next base: position 12,485,878 of record NC_087218.1, read on the forward strand.
TGGATCTTAGGTTACTTTCATACTAAGGTTGAGAAGAGTAGACTCTTTTCTTATCAATATTGTAAAATGCTGGAGCTTAGGTTACATTTATACCAAGGTTGAGAAGAGAAGACTCTTTTTCTTATCAATATTGTAAAATGCTGGAGCTTAGGTTACTTTTATACTAAGGTTGAGAAGTGAAGACTTTTTCTTATCAATATTTTAAAATGCTGGATCTTAGGTTACTTTTATCTTTAAGAATGGGGTGGATAAATATTTTGATATTAAAGATAAGGGAAAGATGAACCTTTCAGTTATTCAGATTAAAGAGTACGATATCTGATACCATCATCAAGAAGATTGGGATTTTTGGATTATTAGTATTTATAAATGTGGAATATTCCAATTATAGGCTTAAAAAAAGGGATATTTCGATTATCAAAATTACGTATTAGCGTGCCCTTTGGATTTAAGATGAAAAAAACAAAGCGTGATTTTGCAATTATTATGAATACATAATAATAATAATAATAATAATAATAATAATAATAATAATAATAATAATAATAATAATAATAATAATAATAATAATATCCTTTATTTCAGCTCAGGGCCATATACATGGAATATACAAAATACGGACAGTAACATACATAATCTAAATACATGAGACAACATGATAAAAAAATGAATAAACGGCACTATCCACACAATAGCTGAGGTAGCATAAAGATAGTAATCATAATATTGGTAATGATAGTAATAATATTGGAGAGAGAGAGAAAAAAGCATTGGGAGTTATAACAGTTCGTGCACAGATTATATAACTTAAATTTCAACTAGAGACCTAAATTATATGATTAAATTCTCTAACATTCTCCACTGCAAGATTCTCTTTTCATCTTCGGCAGCCTAATGGCTAATGCTAGTGTAAAGTTACCGATAATATTGATGGCATCCTAAGCCACTAACGATGTAAACTTATAATACACGAGCATTATGAACACATTTCACATAGCTGTGCATTAATGATGAGGAAAATTTTATTATCGAAGACGGGAACTGTTTGATGAATAATTCCTTTTGTGCCAATGGTTTCGGAACCAAAACACCCAAAATTATATACTCAGTTTTTATGAAGATGTCCAAGCTTACTAACAGCAGTGGTAGTAAGAAAATAATTATTCTACTTTTTCTCCTCTTCGTGTTTTTCTTATTAATGTATATATATATATATATATATATATATATATATATATATATATATATATATACATATATATATATATACTATATATATATATATATATATATATATATATGTATATATATATATATATATATATATATATATATATATATATATATATATTTGTCTCCCTAGTTACCAGACAAATTAATAATAAACGTGTACAAGAATCATTTCTATATATGTATAATGCAGTAAACAAAATTTAGGAAAATTATTCAACACCTGACACGAAAACTGAAATGAAATTAATGTTATACTTACAGCGTCTGCCAACGTTCTTAGAAGATAAATAAAAACATTATACTGCACCTAAAGTTTAGCTGAAGAATTACGAAGGTAATTAGCTCCATTAAAATGGAACTATATATCCAACCGACCCGAGAAAAAGGCGGCAGGGGTCAAACTTCTGTTCATCCCTGAAGTAAATTCGTCTTTATCATGCATGGAAATATATTTCAAATAAGAAACTTGGACGATAATGAGTCACATGATGCCTTCGGGCTAAGATGTAAGATGTTTATCATAATGGAATTCTGTCGCTACCGGAGGAGCAATTAATGGTTCTAAAAGTCTATCATTTTCTTCATTAGTTAATTATGGACGATAATAAAGTAAATGGGAGTATCATTATTCATTACATGAATATGCTTACACATGTTTATATACATGAATACATACATAAATACAATGCATGCAAAAAATACATGCACACACAACATATAAGTATGTATACATATGTGTGTGCTTGTATTTTCTTTTGCAATATACATACATATTTATGTATATGTGTATTATATGTATGTATTTATGTATACACATATGTGTGTATGGATATTCATGTAATGAACAATGATACCCCATTTAATTTATTATCGTCTATAATTAATTAATGAAGAAAAGAATAGACTTTTATAATCATCAACTCGACGAATAGTTGTAGACGCAGGTCGAGTGCGTAAACCACCTCGAAACAACTCAGCACGCGCCATTATTCAGCGTCTGCAAACCCTCTTGAGTGTATCCAACACCCCCTCGTAGCGCAACTGTAGATTCTACGTTTTATACTGAAGGAAACGTGGTCACCTCCCCGTTGTCAAGGAAATATCCTGTGACTTCCATGCAATTGCTACTCGCACCCGCCTCATAGAAGATTGTAGACTCCTGATTTATCACAGAACGTATCCTAAGATGATATACCGACGACATCACCTCTGTTGCAAAGGCAGTCCATAGAATTGCCATTCGTGTGTAGACTCGGCTCAACCTCTGGTACTGTAGAACGAAGTCGTTTCCATCGTCACCATCATATGAAGTTGGGAATTCTCTAAAGTCATTGTGTGTCCGTATTTAAAAACCGTATTTAAAAAGTCTACATGATCATAAAATAACTAAAGTATAGCTTTACCCCACAAATCCTTCATTAATTAATATACTCAATCTCCTAGTCAAATATAAAAAATTTCCCACTAATCTTTACCTACTGAATCCTCGCAAGTAATCTCATATCTGACAAACACACTATCAAAAGAGAACCCATAATGTCTAACAGCAAAAACCCCTTTTATTGTTTATATAACTAACCTCCATGAAATGTAATGCCGAACACCCTTTCTATCTAACTCACATACCCCGACAAATTATATCTCCTATCTAAAATAGAAATGCTATTTAGAGCTTAACCCCAATTACGACATCTCTCGTAGGAAAAGAAAAAAAGAAAAAAAAGATAATAACAACAATAATAAGTGAGCTTTCCCCCATTACACAGTGCACACAAGAGAAGAAAATATATATATATAATTCAATATCTTTCCCAAAATACAATATGTACCGTTACCGCATTTGCTACCGCAACAATCCCATCGACCAGAAACGACCGGAAAAGAACCCCCTTACAAAGAACACCTCGGTGGAATGCCATAGTCAATAGAGAATAGTACAAATCTCCAAGTAATCAACTCCAAAGGGAAAACAACCGGATTCATCACAGCATTATCAGCAAAACTCCACCTGTGAACACTATAGATTTTTCTAGGCAGACTTGCAACGCCATCATGCCCCAAGTATCATACACACAGGAATAGTCACATGTTTATCATCACGTTTCTAAGCTAAAACAAAAATTTGCCGTATTTCTAACAACTTCCCACTTAAAATATGAACCACGAAATCTTACGCGAAAACGCCGCAGATTTGCGCATAATAAGAAAAAAACAGTAGAAAGAAATGAAAGAGAGAAAAAAAACATTAAAGCATTTCGCCACCAAATTGCAAAAAAAAAACAGACAGCAAGAAAAAAAGAAAAAAATGCAATTGCGCAACAATATATTAATCACCACAACCAATTCTTTTCAATTTCGAGATATGTGTTATCCTCGACCAACCTGTTTTTTCTTCTAAGACTACAAATCTATTTCCAATTTTCTTCTCAATGACTTTAAAAGGACCTTCAAATTTCGGGCCTAATTTGTAGTTCAGTTCATTTCTCATGTTAAGTTTTAAAAATACCTTGTCTCCAACATTGATCTTGGGATCAGATGTATTACTAATAATTTTCTGTACCATCTCTCTGGTTGTGGATTCGAGATTACGGCTGAAACAAGCAAGTCTCTCTCTCACTGTGGATACCAACGCCTCGATCGTATCCTCCCCATGATGAGGTATAGTTAGCAAATCAAATGTGCCTCGTGCTGGGCAACCAAACAAAGTTTCAAATGGAGACATTTTAATGGAATCACTAAAATACTAAGTCTCACAACATCAACATATCTGTCCCAATTCTTATCATTACCACCTACAGTTTTCCTGAGAGGACTTTCCTGTTTGCTAATTCACACAACCCATTAGCCTCAGGTCTGTATGGAATAATTGTTACTTTCTGTATCCCCATGACTTCCGCTAAACATTCCAAAGTTTTGTTCACGAATTCTCTACCATTGTCAGTCAATAGAACTTCGGGTGAGCCGTATCTGCAAATGATACCATTGAAAAACGCTACAGCTACTTCTTCAGCCGTTTTATGCTTAAGTGGGAAAATTTCTACTATACTTGTAAGTTCATCTATTATCATTAACAAGTACTTGTTCGCATACTTGGACTCACAAAAATTCCCCAGGATATCCATATGTATTCTCTGAAAAGGTCTACTCGGTATAGGATACAATCCTAATTTGCATGAAGTTATTCTTGCAGGCTTATATGCGTTGCACACTGTAAAATTTCTCATAAAATTTTCCACATCTTTCCCCATGTTTTTCCAAATGTATTTAGCACGAACCTCATCATACAGTTTTTCTATTCCCAAGTGTGGACTACCGAACCTGCAATGAACTATATCCAAAACCACTGGAATTAGGACTTTCGGAATTACGATCTGTGTCGTATCTCCTTTACTTTCACTGGTTCTCAATTTATATTTAATTTTTCTGACCAATAGATTACCTTCTAACTCCAAACCTGAAAAAGGCAACTTATAATGTTTCCTGACTAATTCCCCTCTAAGAAACGCTTTCGCGTCTGCTAGAATCTCGTCTTTGCTCTATGAGAGACATATCCCATTGTATAGCCTCGCTAATGACTTGAGGTGACTTAGAATTCTCCCGTGTCGTGAAAACTTCTAGTAAGAGCATCTGCAACTAATTTGCCCTCTATATATTTGAGCTTTGCATCAAAATCTCTGATAGTCAAAAACCACCGAGCTCTTTTAGGCGACAAATCAGGTTTATTAAAAAGATCTAATAATGGCTTATGGTCTGTAAGAACTTCTACTTTGTTCCCCATCAGTAACATTTTGAAATGAACCAAGCTCGACACTATTGCAAAGGATTCTTTATATATGGTAGCCATTGATCTCTCGTTGTTGCCCTTTGTCCTGAACTTCCTGCTATAAAAGGCTATGGGATGGAATTTCCCATCAAACTTTTGCATAAGACAAGCACCTATACCTTCCTGGCTGGCATCAGTCACTAATGTAAAAGGTTCCTTAAAATCTGGAAACTTCAAAACCGGGGGATTCATTAGCGCATCTTTAAGCTTTTGAAAACTCTCCGCCTAGGGTTCCTTCCATTGAAATTGAACTTCTTCCCGCAATACATCTGTTAGGGAGCTGCTATAGTAGAGAACCCTTTCACAAACCTCCTGAAGAAACCGGCGATACCCAGGAATGACTTAATCTCTTTCTTTGATCTGGGGGTGCGAAAATTCGCTATTGCTTTGACTTTATCGTCATTTACTCTAACCCCTTTCTTAGATATGACATGGCCTAGATATGTAATTTGCTTTTTCAAGAACAAACACTTGGCTAGCTTAATTTTCAACCCCGCTAATCTAAGTCTCCTAAGTACTTCTGTAAGCACTTCCAGGTGTTGCGCGATCGTGTCTGTTACGACCAATATGTCATCCATATACACAAAAACATTTTTGCCCAATAACCCGTGCAAAACTGTGTTCACCAACCTGGTAAAGGTCATCGGACTGCCCAATAAACCGAAAGGAATTCGCGTAAATTCATAGTGTCCCTTGGGCACTGAAAAAGCGGTATATTCCTTGCTACTTTCACTAAGAGGGACCTGCAAAAAACCCTGCGCCAAATTGATTGAGCTATAAATATTATGTCCCCAAATTTCAACAAAAAGATCTGGTATGCACACGACTGGATAGCGGTCAGGGATCGTCTTCTCATTTAAATGTCTAAAATCGACGCATACGCGGACAGAACCGTCCTTCTTAGGCACCGCTAGCAAGGGAAAGTTGTAAGGAGACACGCTAGGTCTAATGACTCCTTCTTCCTCTCATCTATTGACTTCTTTCTCTACTTGTTCTCTGATTTTGAAAGGTATGCGATATGCAGGAATATAAATAGGTTTTGTGCCACTCTCCAAATTTACCTTATGCTCTAACACATTAGTCAACCCCAATTTATCAACCCCAATTTATCACCTTGTAAGGCTACCGTATCCCCAAATTCTGCCAAGAGCTCGCTTACCACTTCAACATGTTCACTATAATCCGCATTAGCTAAATGTTCTCTAAATATCCGTTTCCTTGATTGCATTTCTGCCTCTGAAAACCCAGGTTTCCCCTCTACAGTAGCCCCTGAACCAGTATCACGACTCCAATCTTGGAAATCCAATATATAAGTATTCTTCTGGTAACTCCTAACTGTATCATTACAGTTTAGCAATTCCAACCACGTGGTCCTATCCATGGCTACCCTGTTCACCGATGCTGTGCTAATAACCCCTCTAAGCCTCTCGCTATTTTCAATAACACACACATCCGTAGGTTTTCTCAATTCCTTCAATTTCACTTTTACCATAGTCTTTGAACCAGGTAGTAACACAATATTCTTGGATAAAACACCTCTATATTTGTGGTTAGTATCTCCCCTTTCCACCACCCCATACACATTACCACCCTCAGTATCATCCCCAGCATTGTTAGTATCAGAAATAATATCAATATTAGTATCCACATCCCCATCCATAATATCATCACCACAATTGTTATTGCCGTGAACTCTGATAGAATCCCTGCAATCATTTCCCATATCACCAAGCACATCTCCTTTTCCAATAATCTCCATGTCCTCCGTTCTAATTGATGTCCTCATAAGGAAGAAAAACACCAGGTATTCTGACTGTTATCCCATTAACTCCCACATGGATCGAAATCTTGTGTCTCCTACACGCAGGATGACCCAGCAAAAGTCTGTTGCCCAACGCAATTCCTTTCATTACCAAAAATGGTTCTGTTAGTACTCTGTCACCAAGAGTAAACTGTATTTGAACGCAACCCAGATTATTTAATCTATGGGCTTGCACATCACACACCGTCTCCGTTGATGGTTGCAAAGGGCAATTGGAAAACATGGAATGATACAAATTATATTCCATTAAATTTATAGACGCTCCTGAGTCTATAAATATCGGGATATCCACATCCCCTACTGTTCCATAAACTATAGGCGGCTCTGGGGCGTCCCCCACGAGACCACAATGGCACATACTAATCACCTGTACCCTTTTTGTTGATCAGCCTTCCAAAAATTTCCCCGATCCCTTTGCCCTCTGGTTTGACCTGCCTGGGAAGTCCTCACATTATAATTACCAGAACCTTGTGGTGTAGGCCTCCCATCTCTCCGTATCTGAGACAGACAGGATTGCCAATAGTGATCGGTACTCTTACACATTCCACAGTATTTAACTCTACACAATTTCTTTGGATGCCCTGGTTTATTGCAGATGAAACAGCGCAACTGCTGTTGCCTTTGATCGATCGATCTTTTGTTATATTCAACTTTTGCACACAGACAGGGAGGAGAAAATTCTATCTCTTTGCACCCTATCTCCCGGGCCTGTCCCATTAAAAATTGTACTATCTACAGTGGGACATTTAGACATATGTTTCTCAATTTGGGCATAAAGTAATTCTTCGTCTGAGGTAGGTTCAATTTTTTCATCAAAGCTATTCACTATTGCATCCAGTACATTGTGCAAGAGCATCGAAAAATGGATCGGTTTATGTAAGTTATCAAGTGAGACACTACTTCCTGTAACCCATTTAGATTTTTTCAATTTTCCTACCCAATCTTCCACTGAGTCAAAAAGTTTTGAACTATGTTCTACGAGGCTATTAGTGCCCTTCTGTATTTTATAAAGACCCCTAAGGTCCCTCACTATATCTCCGTATTCCTTTGAGCCATAAGCTGTTTTCAAAAATGCTTGCAAATCAGTCCAGGTACAACATTTTTCAAATTGGAAACTTCTGCAACGATAGGAGAGATCGCCTTTATAGAAATCTAGCAAAGCTTTCGCCTCTCTAAACACCTCTATATCATCCGTTATATTCTTTGTGCTTAAATAATTATTCACACCATCAATAAATATTTGCACTGGCTGAGATAACACACCATCTACCATTCCACTGAACGGGCTCATGCCCGCACTCATGTTCGTTACGTGATGTAGCAGCATTGTGGTAGTCTTAGCATCCGCCATTTTTTCTCTTTACGGAAGCTCTTATGTTCTATAAGATTCCCCGATCTCAATAACATCAATGTATTTATATACACACAAAACCCAATCCAGAAAAATTAATACAAATTTTCCCCAATAATGGATAACAAAAAACAAAGGTGCCCCCTGCGCCCAGTATATCATCCCATGAAAACAACAACAAAAAATAGTGAGGGGATAGAAAAAGGAAAAAAGGTGCAAAATGCTTACTAAGCGATCCAACCCAGTGACACTCAGAATCTCGCCTCTCTCTCTCTCTCTCTCTCTCTCTCTCTCTCTCTCTCTCTCTCTCTCAGGGCGCGACTCACAACAACCAAAAACCCTCGCTCACATCATTACAATGTACGTCGAATTTCGAGAGACATTAAAACAAAAACACCCTTCGAGTAAATTCATCACAAACAAAAAAGATTAAAAATAAAAAAAAAATGAAGAAGGAGAAAAGAAGAAAGAAAACTTGAAAATACACTCACATCTTCATATGACTGGAAACCAAATTCGTATACGCATCGCAAATATGTGTAGCCTATTCACCACACTTGTGAAACACTTTAATATGTCAAAAATTAAACTTTTTCCCCTCACGTTTTAAAACACTGGTTTTCATGAATCCCTAACCGGCTAACACTGAGATGCAGAGAGATATCCAAGTAACCCGACACTTTCAACATCAAACCAATCCATTGAATCAGCAATAAGAACCCCGAGTTGCCTGTGATATGATTATAACCCCTTTTCCTACCAAAAAATATATGTCTAACTAGTCACCAGTCTCTTCGTTAGCTTACCTACGCCTATAAAATGTACAAAAAGCTTGTTAAACCACTGCCACCACTCTTACAACACCCCCCCTTTTCACAAAACTACACAAATTAACAATTCTTACCTGTGGCAGCAGGTGCCCTCTATCTGCAAGCATGTCACTAGGCTCTTAAGCTCACAAATCAAATACAAAATACTATTTATTACCCTAAGCAGATGAACATAAAACAGAACAAAATGATTAATAAGTCATAGTGATAAAACCCAAGTCTGCCCCACAAAGAAAACTAAGTTATCATTCCACTCTCCTGGCTAAGTGTTCACTCCCAGACTCAAATTGTTAATTGTTACATTGTATTAGCCAAGTTAGGGAATCCCGTCTCTAATATCATGGAATAGAGCCCATATGTAATAAAGATATATAACACAATATTAAGTAAAGAGATACACTTCACACTTCTCTTTTTTCAAAGGCAATATTAATAAGAGACATTTACATTTCACTTCTCTCTTTTCAAAGGCAACTGTTTCTAAGTCATTTACAATATGTGCCATACCTTGAGATGGGGGTTTTCTCCCAACACTTAGCGTTCGCTCAACCGTCTTTCTTCCTATCACAAAGTAATGTGTCTTTCCCTCAAGTGCCTCAATCGGTCAGACCTGTGACATCCATACAAACAAATGTACATACCCACCACGCCTCAAAACTGCCCCTGGCAACAGTACGGACAGCCACCAGCTTAAAAACGCATACGCATCAGATTCCTTAATTCAAGGAGGCTGTCTCTACAGCTCACTCTGTCTCCAAACAAGAGTAGCTGACACGATATGTAATTCACCTAACACATCAATTCATACCTATAAGATACATATATATATATAATATATACTATATAATTATATATATAATATGATTATATATATATATATAATATTATATATAATATATATATATATATATATATATATATATATATGTATCTTATAGGTGAATTATATATATATATATATATAATATATAGGTACATAAATATATATATATATATATCATATATATATATATATATATATATATATATATTGTGACAAAGTGCCAACTATCTGGTTACTACACTTACTATTCATTAATTGTTACCTCACAACAGCCAGGCACCTGAACTCTCATCACAGGTACTAAACGACTGAATACTCTAAAGGCAACAGCGATCCCTTAACAACTTACCAGTAATGTAGAAAATCAGACTAAGTTCATCAAAACAGGTGTTAGGTAACCTTGTAAGTAATTAAATTACCGAAAGGGCATCACTCCATCAACAACTTAAAAAGTCTAAGAATTTCCCTTATTTCATAAGTCTAAGTACTTCCCTGGTTCTAACTCACTTCAAGTAAATTGAAGAAAAACAGATTAATTATCCCTCTATGTTTCTACCTAAGCAACACTTATAAAAATGTTAAAATACAAAAATTTATTATTAAACTCAGAATTTATAAGTGAAATTCACAATATCAGGGAAAATTACTGTTACTTGAAAACAAATTAAAGTTTAATTAATTCTTGAATCAATTAAGTAAAATTAAATCAAAATTAATTTATCACAAAATTCAAGAAAATTAATTCAATTGAAATTCGAAAGTGTTAGGTAATATTTGAAATTTGGAAATTAATTCACAAGTGCTAAACATCAATGAAACTTAAAAAGAATTCTAAGTAAATGCAAATTAATTCACAAGTGTTAAATTCAATTAGATGTGCAAAGATTAAGTAATAAAAACAACCAAATTAATTAAATTGTGAATGCAAATGAAAACACAGAAAAATGTGGAAAACACCAAAATTGTAAAATGCACTAATCACACAGAATACAAAATAAAGACACACTTCAATAAGAAAATGGATAAATGCACCAAAAATAAACACTTCAAGAAGAAAATAGACAAATGCACTTCAAATAACAAACACAAAAATTTGCAATGTGCAAAAATGTAAATCGTTTCACTCAAACCATTGTAACCATTAGTTATTAGTTTTTACCAAACCATTGTAACCATTAGTTATTAGTTGCAACTAACAAAAATATAACACACTTTACCTTCTTGGTATACCAATTTCTTTCTCTAAAAAATTCACCAATTCACAGTATTTCACAAAATTAGGCGCCGTTACACACACTTGTACAATGTTTGTTCAGATTCCACAAAGAGCATTAAATAATACTAAATAAACTCTAAGAAATATCAAATCTGAAATCTAAAAGTTATGGGTGACCAATTTACTTTACGTTAACAAAAGTGGCGTGGGATAGAGAGAGAGAGAGAGAGAGAGATACGCAAGGAATCCCAAGTCTATAATATCTACTTTCATTTCGCACAAGAGCTGGGCAGTGGATCTGGCACAAAACGTTTTGAGTAATGAGAAAGATGATGCAATCTTCTAGAAACTTCGAAAATGACGCAACTTTACAAAAAAAATCGTGAAATCTGCACGTGGTTTCGGCAAAGATGGACGCATATAAAACCAGTCTACAGTCATGTACGTACTAGCTCAACAAAGACACGTACCCGATTGAGACTTAAGTCGAGCAATAATTAAGATTGACATGTTTTTAAAAACAACACGGAGACTGCGAACTCCTCTAATCTCAAGGCGATGAAAAATTACTGAAACAACTCTAGCTTCGAACGGACAAAGATAATCTCTCTCTTTCTTTACATTCTACGTTGTATGCTCTTTTACATTATGTTATGCAAAATCCTGAAAATGTGTTGCAAAAAATTCTATATATAAACATTTTATATAGTCAAAGAGGGGACACATGCGGTTTTGAAATAGCAACATATATACATATATATATATATATATATATATATATATAATATATATATATACATAACTACATATATATATATATATATATATATATATATATATATATACATACACTCACCCGTACATAAATATAACTGTATATATTACCACATAAAGATACCAATACACATACACACACACACACACATATATATATATATATATATATATATATATATATATATATATATATATATATATATATATGTTATGCGCAAAACAACACATACATGAAAATGTATATATTCCTGTAGAAATAATTACACGACCACATAGTTTTAGCAGAACCAAGGAAAAAAAAGAGTAGTGATATGACAGTACGAAGTAAGTATGACCTTTTCAGCATTTTATAAACAAAGTACAATTAACTCATCTACTATGCTCATTCGTCACCTCATCCCTTTATAAACGATTGAAGATATCTTAAGGCAAATTTTACTGGCACTGACTTTGTGGTTCCTTTTTGTGGTACCTTTGACCAAATCCGGACAATAGTCGAGCGAGGCTTTCCGGAATTGGAGTGGGAGGTGCAACTTCAAGTGGCCCCTGAGATACATTTTTCACAGCTACAAGTTTCATACTTGATTCAAGTCTGAACTATTCAACGACCACGACGGCGAGGCAAGAATGGGAATCGAATATTAATACCACACAGGCGTTTAATCTGGGGTTATGTCGCGATTACTCGCATCATCCTTTCTCTTCTATTGATCACTCGAGCAATTTCACAGATGCAGCTTCCAAATTGATAACGCAATAGGACCAGGGTGGGGAATGAAAGTTTTAAGGTATCGCCTTAGCCACTGGAGCAACACATCCGGGTCACCCTCCTTTTCCTAAAAAAGAAGAAAAAAAAATCCTCTTAAACTTCTGTGTTAGCATATATACTTCAAAATGAAATGCCCAATACCTTTCTCATAATAATGAGGTATACAACAGCAATAATAAAAAGGCAAACAACAGCTATGTTACGAAACCTAAGCGGAATTTCCCGAAAAAACAACAATTGTAAGTCATGATAGGAATCATCAGAAAATCTTCAGCATTATTAAAACACAAAAGGGTGTTTGCAGCGTCCCTTCTGCCCTTAACAGCACACATTTTTTAACCTTTTACCTCACCTCCCTTCCCGCTTCCTTTTTTCTTTCTTGCTGTCCAACTGCTCTCAATATTACTTCTTAATTCATCTACTATATTTTAAGGATCTCTTTACCTTCCAGTCCGACCACGCCACCTCCCATGTCTCACTGAATGACCGGAAGTGCCCCACTGCTTGGCGTGACAGTCTATATTTCAGAAGGCCAAAATTAAAATATCATCTTCTTCAGGCTTTAAAAATGAGGAAACAAAATTGCTTATAGGTTGTCATTGTCCTTAAGCTTCATAAAAAAACAAGATTATATAATAAAATTACATACAATACTCTAACGTCACATCATCTTTGGTCAACGGATGTCGCATCTAACATAATCCATGTTCACCTTTATCTAACTTTTCATCTGTTTTCAAATGATCTATCCCTCCCTTCAACAAGACTGTGATGTCGCGTCTAACATAATCTAGTATGTTCACCTTTACATAACTTTTCATCAATTTTCAAGTGATCTATCCCTCCCTTCAACAAGATGACTGTTATTTACCATACATGACCTGCCCATGGTGTCCGTAGGTAGGACGTCGCATGGGGGAGGTGGTCCTGCTAGAAGTCGGCGTCTCAGCTTCGGGGACATATACGTGCGAAGTCGTCACGGACTTCCCAACCTTTTCCCAGAACCTGCTGTCGTCCAACCTCACCGTCGTGGGTAAGATTGGCGCATTTCAAGTAGCGTTTTCTTCCATCCGCTTATTCTTAAAAGTATCGCAGAAATGGCGCGAATTCTAAGCCCCCGTAGGTTTGCTCAGTTCTTTTTAATTCGTTGTACCCAAGAAGGCTGTATTATCTGAGATTCTATGTTCATCCCGATTCGTTTGACCTCGTTTTTGACCTCACCGTCGTGGGTAAGTCTGGTACATTTCAAGTAGCGTTTTATTCCATTCGCTTGTCTTATAAAAGTATTGCAGAAATGGCGTGAATTCAAAACTCCCGTAGGCTTGGTCAACTTTTTAATTTTGTTGTCTCGAAGAAAGTCTCATTATTTGAGATTCTCTATTGATCCGTTTGACCTCGATTTTGACTTCGGTTTTGGGGTCATTTCAGATACGGTGCTCACTGACGAAATCATTCCCCGCGGTAAACAGGCTCTACTAGGGTGGTCACAAAGATGAATGATGGATTCATCTCCTCAAACTTGAGTCTAAAGAATTAAGATTATCAATGCATTATTACAGCTAGGCATGACTGTGACTAATTGATTATCTACGATTAATGCAGGAGTAACTTATCTAAACTGAGAGTTTAAGAATTTTGAAAAACAGTTATTTCTCGTGGGTCAAATCAATCTGATATGCTGTGCGCCGTCGTCTTAATTAAATATTTCCATTTATGTTTATTCACTGAACTGCGAGTCTTTTGAAAATATTCATTGGTTTTATAATATATATATATATA
>NC_087218.1:12505300-12517800 GCF_015104395.2 Macrobrachium nipponense
GAAATACGTAAAATTAACAAAAGTTCTCAAATAAAAGAGACTTTGAATTCAGGAGCAAAACAGGTAAGGAAATGTGGAAATCTCTCAGGATGCTTTCAATATCTTCTATTTTCGGAGATGAGCGTCACAGTTTCAGCTTGAGAGGAGGCTGGGTCCCAGGGGAGGTGGGGGCGCGGGGGGGGGGGGGGTGGATTGTAAAGGATGTCTGTGTATCTTTGATACAAATAGTTTGTCTCAAGCATCATAACCTTTTTAGATTTTTCACAATTTACAATTAAATAAATAGATAAATAAAGTAAGAATAAAACAAGTAAAAAATGCGCAGAAGTTTTCTGTAAAGCGTATAATGTCCATGAAACTTTCAGCCACGGCCCCGTGGTAGCCATTGTCATTGGCACCTAAGGTGGTGCCAGATGCATGATCATAGCTAAATTGAACTTTGAATAAAATACAAACGACTGAGGCTAGAGGGCTACAACTTGCTATGCTTGATGATTGGAGGGTGGATGATCAACATACCAATTGGCAGCCTTCTAGCCTCAGTAGCCTTTTAAGATCTGAGGGCGGACAGACAAATAGCCATCTTAATAGTTTCATTTAAAGAAAAGTAAACTGGAGACAAATTATTCTAAGCGGTCAGAATTTTCAAACGGAAGTTAATCAGGGGCCAGCTTCTAATTAATGCAGAGACCGATGGGACTGGTAATTTAAGACCCTGTTCGAACCTAATCCCAACCAAAAAAAAGGAAATGTGATGGAAGGGACAGACCCATTCCATGAAAGGCCTTGAAAAACAGAAAATTGTAAGTGTCAGGGAAAGCAGAAGTAGGGAGAGAAATCCAAAGCTACCATCTGACTAACTGACCGTTCCCGACATCCCCACAGTGTGGAGCCCTGGTGGGAGAAAACCTCTGGAGCGCAACATCGATCACAGCCCGGCACGCCCATCCCCACAGGCCGAAAGAAGTCCATCTCAACTCCATCTTCAACCACCACGATAGGAGTAAGTTGGATGGGACCAGGAGCATCAATTCGGTGGACATGGAGCTCAGTCGTCCTTATCAGCGACTGCACTCGGGCGGTGAGTGGGTGGTCTTATCTGATGAAATCATCTAAATATCATTTTCTCTCAACCACAGATGTAACCGTACAGGGTGTCCATAAAGTCCCAGCACCATTACAAGTATTTATTGCTTGTAAAAGATATATGTATATATATATATATATATATATATATATATATATATATATATGTATATATGAATAACTTGATCACGAAGTATATAAAACGTGATGCTATGTATAAATAAAGGTTTTTTTTTTTTTTTTTTGCCACGAAGGAAAAAAATGAAAAAACGAGTTGGCCGAGTACTTTCGGTCCTATTCGGACCCTTTACTCAGTAAAGGGTCCGTGGCAAAAAAAGAAAAAAAAAATATGTATATATATATATATATATATATATATATATATATATATGTGTGTGTGTGTGTGTGTGTGTGTGTGATTTATATATATGCGTGTCTCTGTGTGTGTAGGTGCCTTGGCTCAGTAGACTGATTTCAAAATGACCCACCCATCTGTCGACCTATAGATGGGATTGGACACCGGAGTCAGCTAGGATCTAGAAAAGCAAATGAGACTAGCAATCTCAACCCTGAAGAAGTGCTGGTAACCAGAATTCTCTGCTGGTTTGGTAATAAGCGAATTCCACAGGAAAATGATAGTCATAAGTCCAAGCGCTTTCGTCTTTACTCAGACATTGTCAAGGAGTTAATGAAGTACAATTGGAGAGAAAGGTCTCAGGTACAACACAAGATCAAGAACACCAGATGGTTAATTGTCAAAAGGGTAAAAATTAAGAGAGATAATCCAGGATTATCGGATATCACACGGTCACAAACCTAAACAGATTGACCCTAACCAAAATTACAAAGTTTCTGTATTTGGCCAGTTCACGAAAATCTCCAGGAATTCCTTAATAATCTCAATAATTTAGTCCCTTCTATAAAATTTACTGTAGAGGAAGAAAGAAACTATAATTTGAATTTTCTTGATGTAACTGTCCATAGAAATGATAGAAATTTCACCTTTTCAGTCTTACGAAAATCAACTAACATTGCCTCTTTTGTTCATTACTACTCCAATCACCATCAAAATGTTAAATTCTCTGTTTTTTCTGGGATGTTTCTAAGGGCTTTACGTGTCTGTAGCCCGCAGTTTATTGACGCTGAAATTAAAACTATTTATGATATTGCCATGAAACTTAAATACCCAAGGACTTTTGTAGATGTGGCATGGAAAAGAGCTAGAAAAACATTTTATTCAACTAATGACAAACTTGAATTTAGTAAGCATAACATTCTAAAATTACCCTATGATGAAAGGTTTTTAGATATTCCTAGAATTTTAAAGCTTTTTAACATAAATGTTGTTTTCAGTAATGTTAATGTCAAGAGTTTAGTAATCAAAAATTCTCCTAAAGATCTTCCAGGCTGCATATATGAAATTACTTGTAAAAAGTGTGATAAAGTCTATTACGGACAAACCGGTAAATCTCTTTCACAACGTCTCAAACAGCATCAATATTCTGTGAGAACTGAGAAAATATCGAATGCATTATTCGAACATATGAGAGATTTAGACCATCCTATTAACTGGAGTCAAGCAAGAGCCTTAATCCCATGTAATGACAGTTAAAAGGAATATCATTGAATCTTGTTTCATCAAGTCAAATAATAGACATGTTCTAAATTTAAGTCTTGGTTTATTTAAACTTGATGCTTTCATAATGAAAAAGTTGTAGATAAATATAAGCAACAAAATTAATATATTCAGTTTTTACATGTTTTGGACTGTAAAGAAACTTTGTAATTTCGGTTAGGGTCAAATCTGTTTAGGTTTGTGACCGTGTGATATCCGATAATCCTGGATTATCTCTTTTAATTTTTACCCTTTTGACAATTAACCATCTGGTATTCTTGATCTTGTGTTGTACCTGAGACCTTTCTCTCCAATTGTACTTCATTAACTCCTTGACAATGTCTGAGTAAAGACGAAAGCGCTTGGGTTTCTGACTATCATTTTCCTGTGGAATTCGCTTATTTATGAAGTCACGTGCATCTACTGTGATTTTTTAAACACACACACACACACACACACACACACATATATATATATATATATATATATATATATATATATATATGTGTGTGTGTGTGTGTGTGTGTTTAAAAAAATCACAGTAGATGCACGTGACTTCATAAATAAGCGAATTCCACAGAAAATGATAGTCAGAAACCCAAGCGCTTTCGTCTTTATATATATATATATATATATATATATATATATATATATATATATATACGTATATATATATATATATATATATATATATATATATATATTATATAATGTGTGTGCATGTGCATATACACATATGTGCATATATGTGTGTTGTGTTTGTTTGAAATCCATCATAACTCTCTATTACAATAATTTTCTATCCTAAAAAAAAAATTAATTAAGTATCAATTAAGCATCATTTCTCATACCCTATCCTAAAAAAAAAATTAATTAAGTATCAATAATGAAATGAAATCATTTCTCTTCATACCCTTTATCTATTATAACCGGTTATTCATTAAATATAAAAATAAAGCTTGGCATTGCGAAATGCTAATCAGGATTAAAGCCGTTTAAGTAAGTTCCCTTTTTAATTGTAATAATAACAACATCGATATAAATAGTCAGGATATCAACAACGCATTTGTTGACAAAGAAAACACATTATGAAGTATGCAAATAGTCCAATAAACAGATGATAAACAACCAACGTTCAAGATCAGTAATTAGTTTTTGCCTGAAAGTACATGTAAATGACTGTTGACTTGTTTGCTAAGCAAAGTTTTGCTTCGTTTGAAGTCCCGTGTGGCGTCCAGGAGAGTCAATTTGCTGAAATATTCGGTGAGATAATTATGTGTTTTCCATCTAAATGGCTAAACAGGTAATTCAGTTTTTAACGCTTCTCATAATTATCAATTTGATTACATCACAAGGTATTGTTTTTTTTTGTTGCTTTCAAAATTATTCTTTTTTTTTTTCCCTCTCCGATCCTGTCGTGTTGGCGATTATACAGCATTTACGAAGTGACCTATTTTCTCAACATCGCAGGTTAATTTGAAGGCCGACTTCTCAAAAAAAAAAAAAAAATAAATAAATAAATAAATAAAATAAAATAAAAATTCTTTTTAATACCTCAGAAACTGGCATTCAGGATTTGATATACTTTAAAGATATTGTTTTAATTATTTTTCTTTTACCTTGACCTATTTTTTTTACAGTCATAGACCATTTAAAAGTCTAATTTTTTTTTTTTTTTAATGAAACTTGCCGCTGACGTATTTTCGTAAGTTACAGGTCAGTTGATTTGATTTGTCCATGAAGGTTGGTCATTATTCTTACAAAATATTCAAGGTCACTGGTACATATAGGATCCTGATTTTTTTTTTTTTTCATCTCTATATTATCCTCAATCGGTGTATTACTGACCGCAAATAGTCTTCAACTTGACATTTTTTTCTGGGTCAAAGGTCAATTTAAATTGGTAATATTTTATTTCTCTTTAAATCTGAGGAAGTTTACTGCTTAACTACCTTAAGGTTTGTGACTATTTTCCTAAATATGTTCCTGGATTTCATCTTGTCTCACAGCCACAGGTAAATTTAAAGCCTCAGGTATTTCTTTTGCTCTGATTTGGATGATACGCTGTTAAACATACATTGCAACTTTAACATTTATTGAAATTGCATACAGAAATGTTATTGTCAAACTGCAGTGAAAACAAAGCTAATCTTATTTTACATTCTATTAATTACTTCCAATGCTATTTTTTTTTCTTACAAAACATCTATTCAAAATCAGAAGATTGTCGATCATATGAATAATGAATTGTGTAAAAAAAAAAGCTAAAACAATTATTTTTCTTCAATTTATTTATGTCATATGCTTATAATGTAATATATATATACGTATAGATAAATGATAACTACCCATTAGAAAAACTGCTCTAATATTGTGATATGAGTGAATGAAAAAAAAAATCTTCGACTGCAATCATGAGTTCAAAATATTGTTTTTCTTACTACAATGTAACAAGATTTAATTAATAAAAGACCACTGAATTTTACTTACAATATGAACTAACAACGACCATAGTTTTTATATGATCTATCTGTGATAAAGACATCAGACCTTATCTATTTCAGGCTCTTCCCTTCAAACATCGATTTGCAAAGGTTGCTATATCTTGGCAACCTCTCTTTCGTCAGCGATTCTCTTGAGAGGATAAATAGAATACGGGAGGTCGGGAGGCATTCCTCAAGGGAAGTAGTTACCATCCCATCTAACCTATATTTTCTATGTTAAAACTGTGGAATTCTTCGCTCTCCTTTGTATTTCGCGGACAATTTGTCTTGCCTCTCTTCGCAAGAAGCGTGTTTTAAAGCACTTAGAAAGAAAAATCCTTCATAATTTTCTTACAGTTACCAGGTTTGTATTGGGCACTTATAGTTGTTTCAGTTCCTTCGTTTTATGAATATATATTATAGTATATATATATAAATATTACATATATATATTATATATACATAAGTATAGATATAAATTATATTATATATAAATATATATGTGTGTGTGTGTGTGTGTGTGTATGTATGTATGCATATGTATATGTATTCCAGGTTAAAGAAAAATATGGGAGTTATCAGATTTGAGGTCTTCAGTTACTTTTTTGAAGCTTTCAACAAACAATAGGTTTATTATTTGTTATATTCTATTTGTTTTTTAGTTGATGGATCTATATAGTATGAGTATTCCCTCTGATGATATCTTTCACAATAATATAAGCAGGGTGACGGAAAATGAGTCAGATGTTGACGCACTGTCTCAAATTCTTTTTGCATATACCCAAGTGAGCATAACTTTTGCGCTCTCAATAACAGACTGTGACCAACCACCATGGTCTTTACTCTCGCGTAACGATTACCTAAGAAGGGAATATAACAGCGAAAGTTGGAATCATTGTTGACCAAAGAATGGCGATGTTGTGTCTTTTCTGAGAAGGGGAAATGAAGACCACAAGAAGATCACTTTCCCTCTGCCCTTGGTAAAACGGTAAAATGAATTAACCTATGCATAATTAATAACGCTTTCTCTTTGAGCGACAACTATCACGGAAAGCCCGCTGTCCCCTCTGTTTGAGAAGTTTTACACAGAATATCTCGATACAGGGACCTTGCTGTCCATTAAACCTCAAAGCAAGATCTGGCTTAGATGTGTTGATGATATATTCATGTTCTGTAGGGGTGGATGTGGATATTTCAATGTATTTTTTTATATTTATTGAATGTGCTGGTTCCAACTCCCAAATTCAAAACCGAACGGGAAGGAGGAGGCAAATTGCCTTTCCTAGACAATTTGATCTGAAGAGAACAGGCAAAATATGTTCTGATTTAATACAGAAATTCAACTTTCAAGGGATCTTATGGTCATGATGCCTCGGTAAAGACGACCGCTGGTTGCAATCTGTTTCGCAGAACGTCAACAATAAAGTTCACATTGCTATTTACAAAAAGAATGTCAACAATACGTTTTACATCGGGAACATCTACTGTATCCAGCATAGTGTGTTATTAGAATGCTTTCACCAAAGCGAACAAAATATACTACAGAGCTCTCTCAAATGAATAATAGAATTAAGTACAAAATAAAACTACCTTACGTTGAAAGCGGAAAAAAAAACTAAACGCTTCATATCAGTGTATTTTTTTAATATCCTGAAATCAACAGTACATTGTCAATTTATATTATCTAAATAAAAATATTAAGCTGATATTTGTGGTTACAAAATACAGTACCGTGTAACGATGGCGATGAAATTTGTATCTGAGAGGCGGGTTGATCCATTTCATATAGATTTACCACTGATCAGGGTTAAAATAGTGCCAACCGAAATAGATAACTTTTTGTTAATCTTTATGGACGTTTTAATTTTGGTGAACGGTGTTAAGTTATATATATAATATTTAGACTCTCATGTCACAAAAATTCATAAATATCGTGAAGTATACATCATAGAAGACCTCATGCTCCATAATTACGTTAAAGTATCCTTTGCAACACATTATTGCATGCAACCACCTAAAAGACATTTCAAGGGAAACTAAAGACTCTTAAGACATGTATTGCAGAACACCTAATGGAGTTCAAGTAAAATGAAACCACAACTTTTCTAGCTCTCAAAGTTAGCTTTTTTTTAACATTGTCACAACTCTAATTCTTAATAAACTGTAAGCTTAAAAGTTAGCAATTTTTTTTATAACTTGATCGAGTAGACCTTTAATACGAAATGTCAGACTAATTAATAAAATTTACCACTCCTTCATAGCTATAAAAAAAACACTGTCTTTTGGGGAATTCTGATATGCTGATTTTACATAATAAATCTCGAAGATTGGTTTTTCATATAGTTTTCTTCGTACAAGAACGATTTGGGAACCCATACTTATACATGAGACACGGTATGATTAGACACACGATAATCAAAGGTGGAGTTTTTTAAAGGCTAAAATACAACGAATTCCCTGATATCATCGTAAAACAAAAGTTTAAACCTGTTTCTTGTCTAAACTTAACAGTTTTCCCTTAAAACATTACCGCTTGATAAAAAAAAAAAAAATAAAAATAAACCTGGTCATGACAGAACCCAAACATTTAATTTTTATAGTTTGAACTGCAACCATGAGCGTTGAATTCTACTGCTTTCGGTTCTCGAAACTTTTGATTTTTTTTTTTACTCTCTTTCTATGTGGGTCTATGTGATCATTTCCTTACATTGAGAACGACAGCATTAGTACTCGATAGAGATTTCGACCACAGGATGTAGTTTTTTTTTTTTTTTGTATGTCACAACCCCAGCATTGAACTGTAATGAATATAACAAAACCCCAAGCTTCGTAGGGGTATAAATAGTATATAATATACATGTATATATAAATTTCCGACTCACACTGGGATCGAACCCCGGACTTTCAAGTGAGAGTCCAAGGCGATAGCAGTTTCTCCGCACAGGCCTAGACTCTTGACTTGAAAGACCGGGGTTCGATCCCAGTGTGGGTCAGATATTTATATATGTGAAACACGTTGCCATATGCTCATTTTCATACATGTATTATTATACACACGTATATATATATATATATAATAATATATATATATATATATATTATTATATATATATATATATATATATATTTCATATATTCTTGAAGCGATTATGTTACTTTCTTGAAATTTCTAGTCTGTAAAAAATAATTAAATGATAATTAGCTGAATATCTTCTAAGCTTCGTACCTGGCTTACCTTATCTTTATAGTAAATTCCATGGCGTATATTGCACTGTAGTTACTTAGTTCCATGATATTTTATTTTGTTACTGAAGCCAAAATGTGATTATAAGGTTACTGTTGAAATGCTGTTCTAGTATAATACATATATACTGAATTTACGTCTACCGTTGTATAATTTTTCCTCTGTCAAACAGTCATGCATTGCATTCATTGCAACAACGATTAGATGGCAAACGTGTATTCATGTAACCAAGCATTTTGAAATGACCTCGTGGAAAATAGTTCACACTTTAATTGATGGAGAATACAATAAACGAATATTATTCAAGGGAAATAGTTTACAAATAAATTACCGAAGGAATACAGTTTATCCCTACCATGTTATTCCTTTGCAAATAATGGTGAAAAGAGAAAAGCCCCAACTGGGCATCTCATCAACTGTTTGTCCTGTACAAGATGAAATGCCACAGCAGTATAGTTCAGATTTCATGCAAAGAACAATAGCACGGGACACTAATGCCCTAACATTGACCAGGATAAAAAAAAAATGACAAGTAGGAAGATGGAACAGAGGACCTTAACCCGAAAAGTTGATAAATTATAGAAAAAGTAATCAGGGAAACCAATACCAAAACCTGGCGGAAGAGGGACGGGAAGGATCAATTACTGCGAAGCGAATGTGAGAAGACGTAGCCTCAAGGGTGCTACACGAGGTCATCTGAAAGAAGGAGTTTTCTATCTTCAAGAGATCAATGGATCAAAGGCACAAGTAAGGTTTAGGCGACAGCGCGTCTTAGAGGATATGTATAAGGAATATTGCTATTCTCACCTACTACTACTACTGCTACTAAAAATGTCACTTTGATAGATTTTATTTACTTTCAAGGAGAAATCTACCCATGGTTCTTCGACTTGAAAAGGTGCGTATTCTCTGATAACCGTAACTACGACATATTGTACATCAAACTATCTTACTATATTAACAGGGGGAGTTGGATCCTGAGAAAACGCAAGAAATTGCTCGTTGCCAGATTCATAAAAACCTCTGTTGAGAAAACAGCCACATTAGCCGCTCCATACACCTACAGAGGACACTCGTCAGTATCGCGTCGAATCCCTCTATACAAACTACATATTTATCTGTATTCTGCTTTCACAAGAGCATACTACGTCTTCCTTTCCGTTCCTATCCAGCTCTTCGTAAGCCCTTCTCTCCCCCAGCCTACTGACCTCCAGTCTTTCCCCATTAGTGAACCTTCTCAAAATACTGATACATCCTTTGACCTACTCTAAACTTAACATTTCTTTCTATGGATCTACACATTTCCCACCCTTTCAGTTTATTTCAGCAGTTTAGACCCTTTTATTTTCATTCCAATTCAACACACCAACTTTCCTTCCATAAAGGAGAGCTGGCTTACCCACTCCAGCATAGACGCTCTAATTCTCTGCCAAAATCCTTTGTTTACACTTTGCTACATATCTTCCCTCACCTATTCTGAAACCCTGTTCTCTAATCCTATCAGGTCGTGTTACTTTTGCTCTCAGAGGCCTAAGTCTGTCACTAGTTTCGGGAATTTTTCTTTAATATCGCTAATCGATGCCGCATTATATGCAAACGTAAGAATCAGCTTTATATTTAGTTTTAAAATATAATCACATGTTATGCACTAATGACTATACCCACACAAAATGCGTTAAAATATGTATTACATGTCGGTCACTCCATAACAATAAAGTAAAAAACATAGAAAAGATGAAGTAACATTCACAAACATTATATCTTAAATAGTCTATACGATAAAATGTTCATTCTGTAATATTGATAAAAACAAGGACAGTTACTGCAAGAGAGATCATTCTTAATTTTTTTATTTACTTATAGTGGCTTCGAAATCTCCTCTTTTTTATTAGATTCTTGAAACCAATATTTAAGAATATATTCATAAAGTGTTCTCCGTTATTGCATCATCATCATATCTACACAAGCCATTCTGGCATTTGTGTTAGGGATAATAAGTGATGATTAATGGAGACAGAATAATCAACTTTTGTGACCAATTTGACTTAATAAAAATATAAAAGTTGAGTGAGGCAATTAACAGTCACATTTATCGGAGAAGATGAAGATAAATTGAGGACGAATTCTCTTGAAAGTTAAGTAGCCAACACGAGTTTCTTGAGAAAGGTACTTCTCGTCTAAAAGTGGGATATCTTTTCTCATATATCTCAGTCTCAAGACCTGATATCGTGATAGAGAGAGAGAGAGAGAGAGAGAGAGAGAGAGAGAGAGAGAGAGAGAGAGAGAGACTTGGGGACCCTTAGGCAAAGAATTTCATCGTATTTGGTTGAAAAGAATTCTTAAAATTGATGCAATAACTTCTATTGTATTTGGTTGCAAAAAAAATTCTATAACATGCAATAACTTTTAATGTATTTCGTTGATAAGCACTCTTGAGAATGAATAACATATCGTATTTGGTTAATAAAATCTTAAATATGCAATAACTTTTGTTGTATTTGGTTGAAGAAGAATGACTGGTTGAAAAACAAAGCTTAAATATGCAATAACTTTTGTTAGATTTGGTTAAGAAGAATGACTCAAAAATGCAGTAAATTGATCGCATACAAAATGGCTACTTGAAACTGATGTAAAAAAAAAAATCAACAGTTCAGTCTGTGCTCAGTTTATAAATGTGAAAAGGGGACCTTATAGGGGAGATCTGCTACAAGGCCTTATGATTATCAAAAGCGATAACTAGGTAGGAAGTCTGAATATGAGAGAGAGAGAGAGAGAGAGAGAGAGAGAGAGAGAGAGAGAGAGAGAGAGAGAGAGAGACTAGCGTAGTAATAAGGTATGTAAGAAAGGGGAGACGCTTGTTAATGGATGGCAATTAGGCGTTACAAGATCGAGCGACTCGTACCCAAGAAATAGTATTTGCTTTCACTTGAGTCAGGATTTCCGTGATATGTAAGAAGCCTTCCTCGGAAAGGACTGAATAACTTATTTCACTGGCGCATTTCCAACATATTCATCGACATAAGGAAAGCATAATTGCAAATCGAGGACGCCTTTGGAAGCATACGAATAAAAATATCACTGTTCATTTTACGATGAGTACTAGATGAAAAATCCTCAGTAATGAATAATAGTTAAGTGATATAAATAACAAGAGATCAGGAAACGAGAGAGAGAGAGAGAGAGAGAGAGAGAGAGAGAGAGAGAGAGTGATGAAATCTGTGAGATCATTGCGGTTTTTTTTCCCGGACCAAAATGAAATGAAAATAAATTTCGATGAGTTTATAGAAACAACTTCATAAGACTAACAGACATATCGATAAATCAGACAGAGAAGTGCCTGATTTTCTTTCCCTCCTCTTTTTAAGCCGTTGTAATTCTGTCGAATGACCCACCAGAGATGATTGGGAATAAAAAAGAAAAAGACAAAAAAA
This sequence comes from Macrobrachium nipponense, assembly GCF_015104395.2. Classification (NCBI taxonomy): domain Eukaryota; kingdom Metazoa; phylum Arthropoda; class Malacostraca; order Decapoda; family Palaemonidae; genus Macrobrachium; species Macrobrachium nipponense. The sequence continues at coordinate 12,517,160 of NC_087218.1, forward strand.
ACAACAAGTAAAGGGTTAATCTCTTGCTGGAAGGCCCCCGCCCCAACTCATCAAATGAAAATGCTTTTTGTGGAATTATATACGCTAATTCCTTGGTCATTAGTGAAGCGATCAGGCCATTAAAAAGAATGGGAGCATCCGGGACAGAGAGAGAGCGTCTATAAAAGAGAAATTCAATTAGGGCCCGTTTGGTCATATTGTTAATTCCCTGGAACGACGCTAGGGGGAACGGTGGTATTACAGGGGAATTGTGGTATTATCAGTCATTATTAATGAAGGAAACGATACTATAAAGCGCAGGTGACAGCTTTATTTAATAATGGCTCCATATCAATAACTCCGTATTCATTACCAAATCTTTTTTTTTTTTTTTTTTTTCCTGGGTCGGTAGCGCGCTGGAAACTGGTATCCACGGGCGAGAGTTCGAGTCTTCATCGGGACACCCGAAATACTGAGGGTTAACATTCCTGTATGTTTAAAAGGGGGGGGGGGGGGGGTGGTTGTTGGTGGAGGGGGATGAGTGGTGTTTCCTGTTAATACCCCTGCTTTTAAATCATAGGGGTTACTGGAATTGCCAACAAACCTTAAGTGTCTGATGCAGGCAGCAATAGGTGACCATGAAGCTAGAAAAGTTGGTAAAT
>NC_087218.1:12522800-12547800 GCF_015104395.2 Macrobrachium nipponense
GCTCCATTGCGAGTGAAAGTTCCACAGAATACAGTTTCCAGTCCTTCGGACTATGAAGGAGCTGTGAGCTGCGCTGCAAACTATGATGGAGCTGTGAGCCGAACTGCCAACCTTCGGCCCTTCTTGCCGCGAAGAAAAACATAAACAGCCGGTTTCTACCTGAGTGGAGTAATTTCAGGCAGTCAAAGTTCTCCAACAAGGATTCGGGAAGGAGGTGGTGTCACTTTAAACACAGTGATTTCTATACAAATTTACATTCACAAAAGCAATTATTTTAACATTTGTCACAAAAATGTTAGAGAAAAAGTTAAGTTAACGTTACTAAAAAAATTAGAAAAATGTTAAAAGTCTAAACAAATAACTGAAAATTTATATTTTCTTCACTCCAAGGAAGGGAATTTGATTCCATTACGAATCAAATTTATGTATACAAAGTTACATTAATAATGTAAGTCACAAAAAAAAATTTACAGGTAGTAACCTAGAAATTATCAAGAATATCTTTAGTCTTTATTTCACTCTCAATGGCTGTCCTTTTGGGTCTTGCTTGACATTCAACAACTCTTGGGCCAGGGAAAGTGATCATTTCATCATTATTAGGCAACTCTTCTTTTCTAAGTAAGGGTATCAACGTGGAAGAGTGCCGCTTCAATATCTCTCTCGTTTTACCTTTCATAACTATGGCACCCGTGACTTCATTATGAAGATTTTTCACTACGTCTCTAACAATAGCCATTGGGTAGTTACTTTGTTTGGTCATTGGTTCTTTTATTAGAACAATATCACCTCTTTGAAGAATTTTGTGCGTCACGGGCTTATACCTGTCTTTTAAGTTAACTGCTTGGTGGATAAGAGTACATAAGAATTCTTCGTTATAAATATCTATGAGCTTGTTACGAGTTTTCTGAAGTTTTTCGTAATTATTTTTCACCTTGTTTAAGGGCTCAAAGGGCATCCATTCAGGTTCAGGATTTCTCTGAAGCTCTGGAATAACGTTCAAAGATAACAAGTCATGTCCTCTAATTAAAACTTCAGGCGTGATTGAATCAGGAACACAGTCACCAGATGAATCTCTCAAGGCTTCCTTGAAGGCAATTGGTCGCCTGTTCACGAGATGAACGGTCTTGCAAACAATAAACTCAAAATCTCTATACGGCAAGATATTTTTACCAATAGAGCCAAAAAGGAGTCTCTTGGTTAACTTTACACAAATTTCAACCATGATCCTAGTTTACTATGACCTTTAAAGAAAGATCAAAGGATAAGGGTTGAACATTATTTTCACAAAATATTTACGAGTTTCATGATCTTTAAAAAAAATCGAATAATATTTGCACCAGCAGTCAACTGCGTCCCTAAATCGGAAATACAAAAACTAGGGATACCAAACTCGAAGCAATGCAACTGGAACGCTCTTAAGAATTCTACGACAGACAGGTTTGAACAAATTTTCAAATTTATGCAAAGAATCCACACTTTAGAATTTTGACCATATAATTTTACAGTGAACGGTCCCATGAAGTCTACATAAATATTATTAAATGGTATATTAGAAGGTTTAATCTACACATTCTGTATGGACTTTGGTTAAGCTTAATAGTCCGTTCATTAAAACGACGACACGTCATACAAGTTTTTAGTATCCTTTTGACAATGGAGAAAAAGTGTGGGATCCAAAAAAGTTTTCCTTAGCTCGGTCAACAATGAATAACACCCAGCATAGGCCAATTTCCTGTGCATGTCCCAGGATGATGAGTAGGGTAAAAGACCCTATTCTTTGCCAGAAGTAAAGGAAAAACTGTACCGCTTAAAGCGCTCAACACTCCGAGACGCTCACATTTACTTCGGACTCTCAACAACCCATCCCTGTCCATGAAAACATTAAGCTGTTTGACAATATTTGGGTATCCTTAACATTCCTTGAATTAAGAGTGGAAATACTTAAAAAACCTCAGGGAATTCAGATTGCTGATCTCTTAATATTATTTGTATAGTAGCCTCAGAAAAAAAGTTCGCATCATCTTTATCCTCAAAGTGAGAAAACCTGTCAGGATACTTAGATTTTACTTTAGCTTTCAGCTTGTTTACAAAGATTAAAATCTTGCTGTAAACCTTCACCAAACGTTGAAGCTGGAGAACCTGTCTAACGCATTAAATTCTTCAGACAGCCAACCTGTGAGTAACTTGAAAGCCATGAGTTTCAGAGCTAGGTGGCTTATGTTATCAACAATCAGCAAGGAGGATTTGGTATAATCACCGGAAAAAAATCGTCCCTACTAAGCTCTGGAGTGATACAATTAGATAAAAAGGATGGACCACTGTAATAATTACTCTTCACGAGCTGTTTATGGGACATACTTCGGTTATGCAGTCTGCTGGATTTTTTTTGTTCTAGAAACAATGAAAATTTTATGGGATGAGTTCACATAACTTTGTAATATGTTTGATCCTATTCATTACGAAGACTGACCTTTTCTGCATCTTGTCTAATTTCGTGGAATAGAATTTAACCATGCTAAAGATACAAGACTATCTGAAAATATTTCAATTTCAGTAATGTGGATTGGTTTAATGCACAAAGGGCCAGCAAGATCTGCATACAAATCTAAAATACACTCTGTGGCTAAAGCAATGCCTTGGATCTCCCAGGAAGGGATGCTTTTGCATTCCAGCTGTTTATTGACAATTCTATTCTTTCCTGAAAGAAAACTTATTTCCTTGGTCTCTAAGTCTTTGATATAAATGACAGCACCATACATTGATTTACTGCTATCAGAAAATCCTATCAGCTTGTAAGAGCTCTGTTCTTTTCCCAACAAATCTCTTAATCTCGACAACAAGAGAGGCATTAGCTTGTTTAGCAATTAATCTCCATTCACGTAAAATATCAGGAGAAAAGAGTCTGATCCCACGTTAACTCCTTTGGCATTGTAAATCTGTGCAAGAAACAACCTACTTCTATGTAGTAAAGGAGCATTATAGTTATGAACGTCATATTGTGATGCAATGCTTCTTAGAATTACCTTTAGTATTAGCCTGTGGGTCGAGGTTAATAGGGTTTGTCGATAGGGTATCTTTTGAACGATCCCATCGCATGCCAAGCAATTTTACCTAATATAGGGGTTTCTCCTTCAAGATCAGTCAATGAGAGATTGTAAATTACTGTCATTTGACATGAATTGCTGAAGACCAAATTTGTAAGGTTCAAAATAGAGTTCAGCTGATTGTAAGCCCATATTAAATTTTCAGAGTCCTCTGCTGTAAAGCACAATTGTCCATATACAAAGTTTGATAAATTAAATGTTTCAAGTATCTAATACCTGATGAATCATCCTCAGAGTCGAGAACCAAAATTTTGAAGAGCACCTAACAATAGAATTGTGGGTGAACAACGTAACCCAAAAAGGTAAACGAACATTCTTGTAAGCTATAATAGAAAAATCCCTCTTCTGAACATTTCGAAACCATAGGAATAAAAGTTTATTTTGATCAATTTCTTCCACCAACTAATATTATTGAAAGCCTTTTTAATATCAAAGGTGCAAATGAAGGGGTCAAATCTTAAATGCAACAAAGCAGAAGAAATCTTATGGTTAAGTGTAGGACAGAGATAAATTGCTTGGTTATGACTAACTGTCATGGGCTTTGTCGGGTCCTTTTCACAAAGATTGGAGAGAAAACACCTATTCTACATTTTGTAGTCTCTCTATCTGGTTTGAATATTGGGCATATGTGGCAAGAAGCTATGCTCAGGATGAGTCCTCTATAAAGTCATCAAGGTCATTAATTTTTTTCAATGATACCACAGCAGCTTGTTCTTGGAAAGTGTCATTCATTAATTTAATTTTAAATTTTCTTTATTCTTTAAAAGTTTGTTCAAATTAGCCCTTAGAATCAGTGTTGCTAACTTACGATTTCTACCCAGCAAATGACTAATTTTAGGATTCCAAGAAGAGGCATTTTGAGTCTTCCTCTTTCGTCACGCACTGTATTGTCTAGAGCAAATTTTACTAAATCATCATTTATCTCAGAAGTCTCATCATCATAGATCTGATTATCATGATTTGTGTAATATGAACATTGACTCTCTAAAATGTCATTTGTAGCTCTTTGCAACTCTGCATCAACAAGATCACCTTTATCATTGAAGACTGAAAAATTAGCATTACAACAATCTATAACTTCAATGCAATTATCTGTGGATGTCAGACAAGAGGTATTTTTTATAGGGAAGTAATTCCCAGGGTCCATTATTGAATATGAATTTTGAATTAACTGGCAAATCCTCCAAGTCACGCAATAGCTGATTAATATCTCTCTTTAATATGATTCCCAAACGGAGTCTGGAGAATATAAGGACATTTTCCTTTCACCAAGAGTACTGCTGAATCTGGTATACAATACGAAGATTACACCCTAAAATGAACTCTATCACTGATTTCATCCTGCAATTCTTTAAAGATTCGTCTGCTAATTATATCCCTGCTGATGAAAAACCATCAACAACTTTCTCAAATTTGGAAGTTTTAAAAACACAATATTAATTGAAGGAATACACAAAGCCTTAATAGTTTCAACTCATCACCAAACTTCACATTAAATTCTACTAATTTACTCTTATATGTCTTGGGTACATTAATACCGTTATAGTGATAGAAAAGTTATCCTTATGACTTTCAGATCAAGCTGGGATGCCAAACTTTCAGTTATAAAGTTTTGACTGGCAACCACCATCCTTAATCCTCTCACTCTTTTGCCACCGATTTTACATGTAAATGTAGGCAATATCGATTCACCATCGGTATACCCCTGCAAAGCTTCTGTCAGAGTTATCAAATTGCTACTAGCAGTGTTCAATTTGGAATTATCTTTTGATTTATCCAAAACCAGAATCTACCTTGGATTTATCAGCTGTGCTTTCTTTCTACGTGGATTCCCGACAGAAAGTAAGACATATGCCACCCTTTACAGTTACTACACCGGGAGTTGAATTAAATTTACAATTATCTGAAGTATGATTAAGGTTCCCACATTTAATGCAGCCGGATAAACTAACCAACTTATCAATTTTTCTCTTGTGGAGTCTTAAATACTGGACACGGTAAACTGGTGTGAAATATCCCTGTCTACAACTATGCAAAGGTGGGAACAGGTTTTTGATGACCTAGTTTTGTCTTTGGAATAATCTACTTTCACAGCAAGGCTATTTGTACATTCTCAAGAACTGGCCGAATTCAATACAGGCGAATCAGATTTTTTTCTTACGTTTCTTTAAAATGTTTCTGTGAAAAATACCGCTCGCTAGCTTCAAAAAAGTTATCAGTAATTTCCATTAAAGTTGGTTTCGAATGATTAGTTATTTGAATCAAAATATTTCGAAAAGACTCTTTCAGGCCTGACCAGAAAAAATATTGAAGGAAAAAATCAACATCAATTTTCAATTTCTTAATACCTTCAGTAATATACTTAATCTTAGAGATGTATTCAAACGGATCATCTTCATAAGTTAACTTCATTCATTTTTTTTTCTGATAACTGCTTAATAATATTGAACTTCTGTTTTCCTGGGGAAGCCAAAGCATTCGTCAGTAATTCTTTAGCATGAGTGTATCCTTGCTTATCAGCTTCAAGGGAATTAAATCAAGATTGAAGCTCTCCCACTAACTTGCTGCTTTAACAGAAAATTTATCGTAATCTTGGTACGAGAACTTGTTAATAGTTTTCCTCGAACTGAAGAAAGAATTTATTTAAGTCTTCACCATCACGACTGGTAAATGTGGGAAGAGGACTGACTAAGAGAAGGTACATCTTCTCAAACAAAGCTATACACTCACGAATTTTAGTCAAATAATCATGACTCAATTCAATATCCTCTGCAAGTACAAATTCATCCTCATTCTCACCCCACTTAAGTGCTTTGAATTTTAGAATCATAATCACCTAGTTGAGCTAACAAGTCCACCAATACTGCTTTTTTCGCATATCGAACAGTTTGTGATAAAGCGAGAAAACTATCCCTCTTATTGTAATTTTCAGTGACAGCCTTACGGATATATTTCCGGGAGTTAACTAACAGTTTAAGATCAGACATGTTAATGATAGCAATATCAAGAAATTCAAAAAATTTCCAAATATATGAGAAAATTTTCCCCAAGTAAATATCAAACACGACAAAAAATATAAAATGCAAATATCAAGCTACAGCAACCAAACCAAGGCCAAGGGCCAACCAACAAGCAGTTTCGCATTCAGTCCCCCAGGGGTTCCATGAACAGAAATCCTAGGGAGGAGAATGAATAGACCAACTAAAATCCAAACTTATTTATTAGAAATGAACTGAATAGGTGAACAGTAACTGCTTGTTGTTTGTCTGGACTAGATTCTGTCAAGTAGAAGAAGACCGATGACACCAGATCTCCCAATCCTCCCCAATTCTGTCCCACTCACTAAAAACACGAGAAATATGAGAATTAAAAATTTGAAATACCGAAAGCACAACGAAGTAATATACTAGTCCCGTCGTAATAATTGAAATTCCGTACAAGTGAATATGGCAAGAACTCTCTTAACACAAAATTAATAGAAACCTTTATAGCAATGAAATCCGCTAAATAAATTGAATATGAAAATATAAAGTGTGCAACAGGCCTATACTATATTAATTCAAAGATAAGTTTAACGAAAGCTGATCACATACTATAAACCAACAAACCTATACGGGAACAACGTGAATGAACAAAATGAAAAGAACTGCTTTCGTTTAAGGATTACGATGAATTAGCGAGCTTTATTATTTAAAAGGGCTGAATGCAAGGAACAGATTATTTAAGGAATCTTGGGAAAAATCTTAAAGCCACGAAATCACGGTGTCTAATGAAAGTGACATACCTCAAGAAATTTCCATCCTTAAAACTGCTAGTACAAGACATCAGTTGATGGTATGCGACGTCTGTCGTTGGTGTCGATGGCTTGAGGCTACTGTAGCAGATGAGGGTTAATTAGTGCTCCATTGCGAGTGAAAGTTCCACAGAATACCGAAGTTTCCAGTACTTCGGACTATGAAGGAGCTGTGAGCTGCGCGCAAACTATGATGGAGCTGTGAGCCGAACTCCCAACCTTCGGCCCTTCTTGCCGCGAAGAAAAACATAAACAGCCGGTTTCTACCTGAGTGGAGTAATTTCAGGCAGTCAAAGTTCTCCAACAAGGATTCGGGAAGGAGGTGGTGTCACTTTAAACACCGTGATTTCTATACAAATTTACATTCACAAAAGCAATTATTTTAACATTTGTCACAAAAATGTTAGAGAAAAAGTTAAGTTAACGTTACTAAAAAAACATTAGAAAAATGTTAAAAGTCGAAAACAAATAACTGAAAATTTATATTTTCTTCATATATATATATATATATATATATATATATATATATATATGTATGTATGTATGTATGTATGTATGTATATATATGTATACATAGTTTATGATGGTCCGATCAATTTCAATGGTGACTAGAGGTACGAGTAAATGAAGACTCAAAAACCGATTTCACCGCATCAGACGGACTCTCACCTACCTAGAAAAAGGCAAAGAAAGATTCCATCAACGGGCCATCCTCTACGGAAACGTGACAGCCCATGAAGTATCTCCATCACGTAACGGGGGAAAGGCATTCTTCAGTAGAAAGTGCTTCATGCAATAGAAAATCACCTTTTAGCAATGCGACACTGGGTAGCACTCAACACGCCGATTTTCACCCTCACGAATCTACGAATATCTGATTCTTATTACTCTCTTTCCGTCAGTTGAAATTGTACATCCAAGAAATCCTGAACGATTTCGATAATCACGGAATATTGATTAACTTTTACGTTACGCCGGGTTTTGACTGAGGTTTTGAATGTTTGAACTTGCATACCTGTTAGGAGTAGTTCATTTTACAACTAGTCTTGTTAAGCATACATAGAAACAGACACAGACACTGACACTGACACACACATATATACATATCTTAAAATACACGTAAGAAGTCGAGTGAAAAACGTGACTTGGAACAAGCACTTTCATATTATATTCTACATTTTCAAGTGCACACTAAGTAAAAACATAGTCTACAGAGCTTTATATACAAAATTAAGTAGTGATGGGAGGAGTTACAGTTTCTTGATTCGGGCAGCATGTTCTCCAAACAGAAAGGACAGGGAAACAGGATCAGAGATAATCCAGGCCGGAGGTTAAAATTCCTGGCGCAAGTGACTTCAATGAATAGTTTCCAGAAGATTACTTTTCTGTTGGTCGTTGGCCTTGTGTATGTATGTATGTATGTATGTATGTATCATACATACATATATATATATATATATATATATATATATATATATATATATATATTATATATATATTCACTTACTGGGATATACGCAGATTCTTAAGGGTTAAATTGCCGTGCTAAGTGCCACCCAGTGTCGTATTGCTAAATGCTATTTGCTATTGCATGAAGCACTTTCTACTGAAGAATTCCTTTCCATGTTATGTGATGAAGATATATATATATATATATATATATATATATATATATATATATATATAATATATATATATATATATATGTGTGTGTGTGTGTGTGTGTGTGTGTATGACTGGTAAAAATGTTCTGTTACAACAGAGTTTTCCATCTAATAAAAGAGCCCATAAAACCACCAAAATATATAGGGAAAAATAGTATATTTCAGAGACTGCTGTCTCCCTCTTCAGGTAGATGAATGAGAAAAGTTTACAGAAAAGGTGGTATTTATACCAAGAGACCCCTCCACAGGTAAGCCAATTTAGGTCACTCCCGCTGATAATCTTCCTTTAATCTTCTTAAGCGTTGATTGAATGAAAATCTTGTCAATCACATCTGAATCCCATGCTCCTTTTGAGATGTTCATTACCTGCCTCTGTTTAATCAAGGCAGATTCCAGCATTTGACTCTTGTACCGGCAGTTGCCGCTATAAATCATATGTTGACCTTTTCCAGTTTATTCTATGGTCATGTCATTTATATGGTTGAAAATAGCTGAGTTCTGTTGTCCATATCCAACTGACCGTTTGTGTTGTATAATCTCTGGGGAAGTGATTTTCCCGTAAATCCAGTGTAAGATTGGTCACAGTCCTGGCATGGGATTTTGTAAACGCCTGTGTCCTTGGGGGGTGTCTTTTGTTGGACGTTAATTAGGGATTTGGCTAAAGTGTTTGGGTAGGTAAATGCAAAAAGGGTTAGATTTTCCGAGGGTCTGAGTCACTGTCTTAATCGTGTCCGGGTGTGGAATTTTTATTTTATTGTTGGGTGTATCTCTGGTCTTGTCTTGAGGGGGGTCGGTAGAAAATTACAATTATTTTGTGAATTGCTTTCTCAATTATATGGTCAGGATACATTAAAGGCGAAAGCTGCTTACGAATTAGTTCAAATTCTTTTTCCAGGAAATCGGGGGAACAAATTCATCAAGCTCTTAAGAACAGGTTGCTGCTACACCTAATCTTGATAGCAATGTTGTGATAGCTAAAGTAGTGAATGTATGAAAGTGAGAACGTTGGTTTTCTGTATATGGTAAATTTGTATTCTGTAGTGTGTCTGATTATTAAAACATCAAAAAAAGGAAATTTGTTGTCTGTTTCCCAATCAACTTTAAATTTGATGCTGGGCACTAATGCGTTTAAATTTTAAAGGAAGTCATCAAAATTGCCCCATCTATTATCCCAAAATTTTAGAACATCATCTACATATCGCATCCACAGCATGTTTTTGGGTTTTATTGCATTTATTACTTTAGTTTCAAAGTATTCTATGTACGATTGGCTAAAACAGGACTTATAGACTACCCATACTACACCCGAATTTTTGCTTATAGAATGATTCCCCGAATGAAAATACGTTTTATTAGATGCACAAAATTCAACTAACTTTATTATTAAAAATTCCACACCTGGACAGGATTACAAACGGTGACTCAGACCCTCGGAAAATCTAACCCTTTTGCATTTACTTACCCAAGCACCTTAGCCAAATCCATAATTAACGTCCAACAAAAGACATCCCCCAAGGACACAGGCGTTTACGAAATCCCATGCCAGGACTGTGACCAATCTTAAACCGGATTTACAGGAAAATCACTTCCCAGAGATTAATACAACACAAACGGCCAGTTAGGTATGGACAACAGAACTCAGCTATTTTCAACCATATAAATGAACATAACCATATAATAAACTGGAATTTGTCCCATATAATTTATAGCAGCAACTCCCGGTACAAGAGTTAAATGCTGGAATCGTCCTTGATTAAACAGAGGCAGGTAATGAACATCTCAAAGGGAGCATGGGATTCAGATGTGATCGACAAGATTTTCATTCAACCAGCGCTTAAGAAGATTAAAGGAAGATTATAAGCAGGAGTGACCTAAATTGCTATTACTGTGGAGGGGTCTCTTGGTATAAATACTGCCTTTCTGTAAACTTTTCTCATTCATCTACCGAAGAGAAGAGCAGTCTCTGAAATATAGTATTTCTCTCTCTATATTTTGTTTTGGTGTTTTTTATGGGCTCCTTTTATTATATATATATATATATATATATATATATATATATATATATATATATATATATATATATATATATATATATATATATATATAAAAATATCGAGCTACAATGTCCTTTAATATCTAATTCGCTCTACCATCGGAATTAATATATTTTCATATATGCTTAAACCGAAGGGGAATTTTTTCTCGATAATAGACTTGCCTGGACCAGGGCGCGAACCTATGATCCTTACAAATCCAGGAACGTCAGTGAAGCTTTATCCTACTACACCACCGCGGTGGTGTAGTAGGATAAAGCTTCACTGACGTTCCTGGATTTGTAAGGATCATAGGTTCGCGCCCTGGTCAGGCAAGTCTATTATCGAGAAAAAATTCCCTTCGGTTAAGCATATATGAAAATATATTAATTCCGAGGTAGAGCGAATTAGATATTAAAGGACATTGTAGCTCGATATTTGTATATGAATCACGAAAAATGTGATATGACTTTTATATATATATATTAATATATATATATATATATATATATATATATATATATATGTGTGTGTGGTGTGTGGTGTGTGTGTGTTTGTGTGTGTGTGTAAAATGGAGAATAACTTCTACCCAAGATAATTAACAATTGTTAAGCGTGTTTTGGCCACCGCCCAAGATTCGATCTTGGGCCTTTGATTTAGAAACCAGTCGATGGGCTGGCCAGAAACACTAATCAATAAAAATTCCTTTAAGTGCCAGTTATTCCCAAGATATAGCCAATTTGATTTTCCGTTTTTTGTGGCTTAATATTTTTATCATAAATATAAAACCCAGGATCAAATAATCAGAGGAATACAACTGAACAATATGGTTAATCATCTGATATTTTTAGTCATTAAGGAAACTGTCGTTTGATATTTTAAAATTTCCTTATATCACTTTCTTTGATTTCTATCCGTCTCTAGACTGTGGTATTTTTAAAAACCGACGATCGAGTTTTTACTTTCATCTTCCCAATTACCAGTATAAGGATGGACTTTATTCTGATGAGAGACTATCGAGTTTTTGGTGTTTGACTGGACGAATTGCCACGAGCTACAATTAGTTCAAAACGAAAGCAATAATCATCAAATACAACTGCATCCGGTCAACTTTAAGCTGAGGGCAAGCTAAACACGAACCGGATTCTGTTGACTTAGGTTTGCTATAAAATCATTTAAAGCAGTGAATTCGTTTTAGTGAAATAAGGGAAATGTGAAAAAGTTATTATTATTATTATTATTAATTATTATTATTATTATTATTATTATTATTATTATTATTGTTTATTATTATTATTATTATTATTATTCTTTCATAAAATTAGCTAATAGCTATTTTAAAATTTAAAGTAGTGAACACGATAATAACAGAATTGTATTTCCCATTTTTTTAATAATATCATTTCTAAGTAAACTTGCATCAAAGACTTTAGTAAACAACTAACCATCCCAAGGAATACTGTTTAACAAACATACACTTACGTATTATTATGCTTAGTCACTAAATTGGCCAAATCTTTAAATCAACCCTCTAAGCAAAAGCAGTAACGCAAAATCACAGTTTTCTGAAACCTATTTAAAAAAAAAAAGATGTTGACCCTAAGTAGATGTTTCAACACTTTTAAAAGAACAATTTATGATATTAGAATTTTGCATCGAAATCAAATACTTATGTGGATGTCTTTTGACGCAAACATCTTAACGCGAAAATAGGACCTCTGCATTCGCAATATAAGGGGATTGCATTTTTTTTGCGAATGCAGATGCATTTATTTTAACTTGACGCGTAAACATATGCATTTGCAGTCGCAAAATAATGCAGTCCTCTAATATTGCACTATTTTTGCAAATGTAGATACATTATTTTACAATACTATTTAGCAAATGTAGATGCATTATTTTGCGAAAATAAATGCATCTGCATTCGCAAAAAATGCTATAATAGAGGGTTGCACTTATTTTTTGCCAATTACAGATGGGCTTTATTTTCGACGTCAAGATAAATTCATCTGCATTCGCAAAATAACGCAATATTAGACGAATGCATTTTTTGCGAATGCAGATCCATTTATCTTGACGCGAAAATAAATGGATCTACGTTCGCAAAATAATGTGAACCTCTATTGACAATACTCTTTCGGATAGAGGATGAACATTTATTAATCACGTTTGCGGGAGTCTTTCTGACAAAGATTATTTTCTTATTGATGTCAGTTAAGATGGAAAATCCTCGCCCGAAAATGAAAATCGTCGTACTTGGCGTTTTGCAAGAAAGATATTAAAAATATCTTAATATAAAGAAGACAAATAGTTATCTTAATGTCTCTGAGATGTCCCCTTTTTTTTTTTTTTTTTGTGGGGTGGGGGGGGGGGGGGGGTGGGGGGGGGGGGGGGGGGGGGACGATGATCTTTCCATTATGGCCAAGTTGCGTCTTCTTAAAAGAACTGAGAAAAAGGAGACGAAACAGCTGTTAATTGCTTCCCGCTGTCTCTCTGAGACAAATGACAGTCGCAGAGCGACGGAAATTAAAGAGGAGTTGAAAAGCAACTATCTCTTTCACAAGGCCCAACAGGCTCTCCACCCCCCACTTTTTTTTATATAGGTCTAATCATCAGAATTAATCTACTGGTGATGCTAAGATAAACTCGCTGAATTAACGGGTTTAAGAAATGAATGGCACTAGTTCCATTCTTTCCGAATGACAGATGTCTTACTGAGGTGAGAAAGTGAATGAACCCAATCTTTCGAAGTCATTATAAGAGATTAACGGCAATAAATCCATTATTTCACGATTACTGAATTCTTACGGGTATGAGAGACTGATAACAATAAAAGTCTATTCTCTGTTGTAAATGACTGGATTCTTAAGACTACAAAACAACTGGTGACAATGAACGCTTTTTTCAGGTTGCAGTGGCTACTCACCAACTTACGTTAATTGATTATTTTATCGATACAGTTTGATAAGTCACGGACAGAAGATCAAGGCCAGTCTTTCGGAACTGCTGGCCTCTCACCTCCGAGTAGTCTGAGTATCGGATCGCCTCGCTAGCTATCAGAAAGACGAAGCAAAACTAAGCTATGACGGATTAGAGATCCAGCGAAGACTTTACCGGCACTTGGTCTGTGTATTCCGGAGCGTTCCGGAAACCGGTCTTCCGCTCAGGTCGCCGTCGGGGTTTGTCGGACTGTGTTTTGAAAGCTTTGATCCTCTTCGGCGTAATCCTGTTAAGAGCATTACGATTTTCCCGGATTAGGCGACCCAGCGGGATTCCTGTTTACAATCCAGGCAAAAACAAAAGGGGTAACAGCTAACAAGTAAGATAATAGCGTGCGTGGATGTATGCCTCGTAACTCATCTATTTACGTTACATAAGTTGGTATATAAATAATCTATATTTATACATACATACATACATACATACATACATATATATATATATATATATATATATATATATAGAGAGAGAGAGAGAGAGAGAGAGAGAGAGAGAGAGAGAGAGAGAGAGAGAGAGAGAGAGAGAGAGTAGTTATTGACAAAGTTTTCTTGTATGCAGTTTTGTTGAATTCAAAAGCTTTTTAGTTACAGATGAACTTCAGAAAGTATCGTCAAACTAATAAGAAGCTCACCATAACCAAAAGTCATGGAATTCAACGAAATCTGCAGGCATAGATATACGAATACACACACACACATATACGCGCGCACACACACACACACACACACACACATATATATATATATATATATATATATATATATATATATATACATATAAATATATATATATATATACACACATATATATATATATATATATATATATATATATATATATATATATATATATATATATATATATATAATATCAAAGGTAATGATTTTCAGTGATGTTATGTATTCCATTGAGATGATGGCTGAGCAGTGTATGCTTGTTTAGAGGTGTGTGTAATTATATATATATATAATTATATATATATATATATATATATATATATATTATATTATATACATACGTGGGTTCTCCGTATTATAAGGTTCTCAAGGAGCTGCAGTCGCAAGGAACGCATCCAGTGATACTGGCGTGTAGCTTAGTCCCCCATCTCCCAGTCCCCCCCCATCCCGCAGAGCTGTCTTTGACCCTCATCCTTGGCTTGGCAGCCGATAGAGGTGGAGCCCCCACTCGCTTCTCTCGCCAAGTGCGAATTACGCTCTGTGATTCGTTTTTTGAGTGCAAAAAACACTGCACTGGTGGACATTCATTCCCAACTGTGTGAAGTCTACGGAGAAAAGTGTATGATTGTACAACACGTGCGCGTAGTCCCCCGGTGGTCCGAAGTTCGATTCTCTGCTCAGCCAACAGGGGATCAGAGGAATTTATTTCTGATGATAGAAATTAATTTCTCGATATAATGTGGTTCGGATTCCACAATAAACTGTAGGCCCCGTTGCTAGGTAACCAATTGGTTCCTATCCACGTAAAATATATCTAATCCTTAGGGCCAGCCCTAGGAGAGCTGTTAATCATCTCAGTGGACTGGTAAAACTAAGATATATATATATATATATATTTTTTTTTACAACACGTGGGCAAATAGTGCAGAGAATTCAAAGACGGACGTACAGACGTCCATAACGCATTTCAGAACCGGAGAGGAGCTGAAGGAAGAGGCGGAGCGGTGGGAGAGTTCTACGATTCAGGCATAAAGAAAATGGTACACCGCATGCAAAAATGCATTGATCTAAACGGCGATTATGTCGAAAAATAGGAGCATGTCTGAGCTTTCCAAAAATGTATTATTCAATGTCAATAATCATGTTTTTCATTGTGAAAAATTATTGGGAACCTTCTTTTACGGACAACCCTCGTATGTATGTGTATATATATATATATATATATATATATATATATATATATATATATATATATATATACTATATATATATATATATTATATATATATATATATATATATATATATATATATATGTACATATATACACTTCTAAACAAGCACACACTGCTCAGCCACCATCTCAATGGAATACATAACATCACTGAAATTTATTACCTTTGATGTATGGTTTTCCCCTTAAATTAACAAATACTATTTTAACACACTGCACATAATTTAGCCAATCACTGATAATCGCCCCGGGAATAATTTCGTCCTTTTGTACAAAAGTATAATCATAGTCATAAATCTGTGAGGGATGAAGACAATAATTACGTGTGATATGATATAAGTAACAATTTGACATTTAATATCATTTATATTTCGGAGATTTTGATTTTCTGCTATAATTTATGTGGGAGAGGAAATGAAGAATGAAAGGTACGTACTTTCTACATGAAATCACAATATTGAGTTAGAGAGAATATAAAAAATAAAAGGTACGTATATATTTTACATAAAATCACAACATTAAAACCACAGTATACTGTGGGAGAGGAAATAATGAATAAAAGGTGCGTACATTTTACATGAATCACAACATTAAAACCAAAACATACTGTGGGGGGTTAAAACGTAACGTACATTCTGCATAAAATCACAACATTAAAACCACAACATACTGTGGGAGAGGAAATAAAGAATAAAGGGTGCGTACATTTTGTGTAAAATCACAACATTAAAACCACAACATACTGTGGCAGGGAATGAAGAATGAAAGGTACGTACATTTTACATAAAACCACAACATTAAAACCACAATATACAGTGGATAGGAAATGAAGGGAAATCGTACCATTAAAAATACCTGAAAACGGCAATTTTACTCGTCAAAATAACGGCTTCCAGCTCTGAAAAGAGCAAAGGTTTTACTAACAAACATACAAAATCGAGTTCCATGACGCCATGGAACATAGGGATTGCCAGGCAAGGGGATTAATACATAATACTTATCAGTCCAATATTATCCTCTTAACTCAGTAAGCCCCACTACACACACAAAATTAAATGAATAAATAAAATAAGAGGAATATGTAGTCCTTCGTACAACATACTGGTTGATGTAGTGAAATGTGTATACGGTCCGAGAAATGACATTGGGGTGGACATGATACAGTATTGAAAGATAATGGAATTAATATGACCGATAGGAAATGAGTAAAAAACTTAATATATAATATAATATATCATATATATATTATATATTATATATATATAGTATATATATATATATATATTATATTCACAGAGATATCAGAATATCTAATGATATACTAAAAGTTTTTTATCTAAGGACGATTTCTTTTTTATGTGGGACATCCAAAACCACAGAAAAATCTTTATTCACGAAAGTATAAAAAAATAACCTGTTTTTATTATTATTTTTTTTTTCTTATTAACGCGGGAACTGAACTTACTAATACGAAATCGCGTAATTACAATCAACACAAAAAAAAAAAAAAAAAAAAAATGGACAAGCGACGCGAATTTTCAATCATAGTCGAGGTTTGAATACCAATTACTATTCAGAGATAAAGACGAAGCACTTTTGGTGGATCTTGTCAATGATATGCAAATAAGGTGAGAGTGATCCTTAGTTTCGTTACGGTGCTAAACGGTGCGTTGGTAAGGACCTGATTTTCTTCATGTTAAGAGATTCGAAGTCAGCTGTTAGAAGATGTCTAACCAAATGGAAGCCGTGAATTGGGAGCACTGAGGATATTAAAAAAGAAGGAAGAATATATATATATATATATATATATATATATATATATATATATATATATATATATATATATATATATATATATATATATATATATATATATATTGCTACGTCTATAGAACGCCTCGCCTTCCCAGCAGAGTTTTAGTTATATTAATTATAAAAGTCGCAGCCATGCCTT
The DNA here is from genome assembly GCF_015104395.2 of Macrobrachium nipponense. Lineage (NCBI taxonomy): Eukaryota > Metazoa > Arthropoda > Malacostraca > Decapoda > Palaemonidae > Macrobrachium > Macrobrachium nipponense. Next base: position 12,540,259 of record NC_087218.1, read on the forward strand.
CTGAAGCGACTGTTGTTGGGAGAGTGGGTATGCCGTAGGACTGATATTTCCGGTCTGACGGAAGCTTAGGGTAAGAGAGGCAGGTCACAAGAGTAGCTAGGCTTCGAGATGGATTTTAGGGACTTCTACAATAAGACCTATTTTCCTTCCCAATTTGCTGGCGTTGTGTTTACCACCTTTCAGGCAATGCTCGAAGAGGTTTTTGGAAGCCCCCGTGATTCGAAACCAAGCAGTATCGCGCTCAGTCGGCTGCGAGACGTGATCTCGGGCAGAGGTCAAATTGCCAGCCTCCCAAAATTAGGCCTACCCACGTCGTGCTGGTGGACACGAACCCCAGACCTGAACAGAGGTCAGGCCGCATTCTTCTACAAGGATACACAGAATATTGCATAAAGGTACGTCTGAAAGTGTAAACTTCAACCCAGCACCTTTTACTACCATACGACTCTTGCTAAATTCATTTTCACTTCTCATTTTTACCCCTTCTACATCAAAGCCCTTTGTCCTCATCGGGCCACGTGCTCCCTTTGTGACTTGTTAGAGACCAAGTTTTCGTGCATACCTCAGTGAACCATTCGAGTTTACCTTCCCCAATGTTAGAGAATTAATCAGCCTTAATCAAAGCAAGAAGTCATTTTTCCTTTTATCTCGTTTAATCTGGGATTCTTTTCCAGATTCCATGGAGTCACGTGCCGTCTCTCTGCCGCAAGTGTGCATTAACCCAAGTGAATGAAAATCAGCTTGAATTGAATGAGACTATAAGCCCCAACGTGGGGGCCAATATCATTTAACTCCAGGCCAGCACTGGGCCTTGTTGTAAATAAATAGTTTTAAAGTAACGAGCTGAGTTTTTCTGCGACCTTCCCTCTAAAGAAAGAAATCAATAATAATCAGTTTACGGTAAGTTCAAGCAATTCCCTCTTGAAATCCCTAAATTACTTCCGTTTACGTATCTAGCTTCTCTCAAGGCCCTATATACGTAAAATTGTCGACCTCGCCGAGGATCGAATCCGGGCTTGCTTAAAAAAGCTTGTAAATCGCGTTATCCGTCGTAAAACGTAAACTGTAAATTATTTTACAAAAAGTAAATCAAGCACACTTGCAGGGAAAGAAGACACTGACTCACGTAAGGTATTCCATTCATTAATATGATATTCTATAACCAATGTTAGCTTACGGTAGTTTAAGTATTTTTATTGTAGAAGTGTTTAAAAGAGCGTAGGTAGAAATCTTATTATTGTAACGGCGAACGCGCCAGAGCTTTATTTTAGCGGCGAGCAAACAATTTGCCCCGCGAATTCTCTGTTACTTTGTGCTGTCCTCGTCGGACGAGACAGAGCACGGTGTGTAGAATAGATGCCAAAAGAAAGAACCAGATCAAAACTAGGAAGTGCTTTGCCAGGGTTTATTGCTGCGTTTGAAAGCCTAGCTAGTTAGGAGTGTTTTACTAATAGTTACGGCAAAAGAAGTGTACAATTCTTTTGTCTGTGATATGTTAGGGTATTCAATTTTAACTTAGTTTTGTTTCATTCCAAGTGTTGGTTACCGCTACCTCTCAGCTTGAATTCAGCTTAGAAGCTCTCTCGGCGCCTGTGCGGTCTCACCAACCTTCGTCTCATTCACAGCGGCAGCCATGTTTGTTTTCCTTTCCTCTTTCAACAGTATCTAAACAATTTAAGCAAAGTAACAGTAAGTCACGAAGTTTTAACGTAAATAATATCAATGTCTGTACTAGTATCTATCGTTCTGCAGAGAAATTAACGTAATTCGCCTTGAATAAGAAACTAAACGTTCGTGTTTGTAAATCGCCTCGCCTTTACAGGGAATCAGCTGATTCGCCATCAATGCTAGCACACCGTGGTGCTAACCGCTCTTCTCGCCTCACGTGTTCCACCTCGCATCACTCACTCGCTCGCTGAGCGAAGTTTCATTTCACTTCGCACTTAACGTAACCTCATTCACAATTTGTTTTGCTAACATCGTTTTCAAATCCTTACCGTAATTTTTCACTTGTCCTTACGTAAAGTTAACGTAAATCTTAAAAGTAGAGTCACTTGCAAGAATTGTTAACGTAAAACGCGTCTTTGTGAAATTCATATTGAAACGCAAATCATTTCATAAGCGCAAGCCGCTAACATTAACCCTTAAACGCCGACTGGAACCGTATTTTACGTCGACATTTTTGTCTCTCGGGTGCCGACTGGACGTATTTTACGTCTACATACAAAAGTTTTTTTAAAAAATTCGCGGAAAAATACTTTTAGGCCTACCAGCCAAAAACTCTTGAATCACGCGCCTTGGGGGATGCTGGGAGTTCACGGATCAAGGTATTGTTTTATTTACAATCGTTACGCAGGCGCGCAAGCGCGAATTTCTTTCTTGCCGCACTAAAAAGTATCTGTGACACATCTCGGAAATTATTTCGTCACTTTGACATAATTTTTTTGTACCATTTTTAAATTAGCCTTATATGGAGTATTATATGAAAATGTGCGCATTTTTATGAAGAATACAACAAAAAAATATCATGATGTAGCTTTTATCAGTTTTGAGATATTTTCATATAAATAACGATAAGTGCCAAATTTCAACCTTCGGTCACCTTTGACTCTATAGAAATGGTCGAAAAACGCAATTGTAAGCTAAAACGCTAATATTTTAGTAATATTCAATCATTTAAATTAATTTTGCAACTAATTGGAAGTCTCTAGCACAATATTTCGATTTATGGTGAATTTATGAAAAACATTTTACTTAGTCCGCGCGGTAATAACTCTTCCGAAAAAATCATACATGCGATTGTGGTAATGTTTGCACCATTTTAAATTAGCCGTTACAATAAAGTTATATATGAAAATGTGCGCATTTCATGCACAATACAACTAAAAACAAAAACAACCCATGGTTGTAGCTTTTATCAATTTTGATATTTTCATATTAAAAATGATAAGTGACAAATTTCAACCTTCGGTCAACTTTGACTCTACCAGAATGGTCAAAAACGCACATTGTAAGCTAAACTGCTATATTCTAGTAATATTCAAGCATTTACCTTCAGTTTTGCAACAAATTGGAAGTCTCTGGCACAATATTTTGATTTATGGTGAAATTTATGAAAAAATAACATTTTCTTTACGTCCGTCGGCGGTAACTCTTCCGAAAAAAATCATACGTGCGATTGTGGTAATATTGCACCATTTTGAATTAGCCGTTACATAAAGTTTTATATATGAAAATGTCGCAATTTCATGTAAAATACAAAAAAAAATAATTGAAGGTTGCGCTTTTCTCATTTTTTAAATATTTGCATATAAATCACGATAAATAGAAAAAAATAAAAAAAAAACCACGTCGTCAACTTTGACTACCGAAAATAGTCGAAAAACGCAATTGTAAGCTAAAACTCTTACAGTCTAGTAATATTCAGTCATTTATCTTCATCTTGAACAAATTCGAAGTCTCTAGCACAATATTTAGATTATGTGAATTTAAAAAAAAAAATCTTTCCTTCCCTCCGCGCGCGGATTCTCCGCCACAAATCTCGAAATGCGTATGTTCCATTCTCGGAATATTTGCTCCATTTCATATTAGGCATTTCATAGAGTTTTATATATGAAAATGTGCGCAATTTCATGTAGAATAAAACGAAAGTATTTGAAGGTTGTAGCTTTCCTTATTTCCGAAATAATTGCATATAAAAAAAATATATATAAACAAAAAATTCTACATTCGGTCAACTTTACCTAGCAGATATGGTCGAAAACTGCATTTGTAAGCTATCTTACAGTATAGTAATATTCAATCATTTTTCTTCATTTTGAAAGAAATTGGAAGTCTCTAGGACAATATTTAGATTTATGGTGAATTTTTGAAAAAAATATTTGTTTACGTACGTGCGTTACGAATTCATGCATTATTTTGTGATAATATTTTTCTCTGTGTTGCTTTTATTGTTTTACAATGTGTTTATATACCAAAATGATCACAATTTAGTGTACATTTACAACGAAAAAAAAGTAACTTGTTACCTTTTAACCGTTTTGCGCAGCGCGATTTGAATTCAATTATATATGAAATTTCGTTTTTTGCGCTATCATATATCGCATTATTTATATATGATAATAATAATTTTTTTCATTTCTGATGGTTGCATACTAAACTTCAGCCAATGGCAAAAAAAGGAGCCAAAATTAACTCTTAATCTTAAAACTAAGCGCGCTGTGATTTTTTGAAAAAAAAAATTTTCCGCTTCCGCTCTCACTCTGAAACACTTCCGGACACGGGAGACATTTTTTTTTTTACCGCTCCGGACGTTTAAGGGTTAACGTAAAAATCGTTCAACGCGAGCGCGTTATCATTTTTCATAAAACGTTTTCAAAAGCAATTCTTTCAGTAAACGTTAACGTAAGTAGATAATTTAACGCAAGTTTGCGTCATATTAAACGAACATTAGTAGTTCAATTCAAATATAAGGAGTTCATTCATTATCATCATTTTCACCCTCTCCGAGAGAGAGAGAGAGAGAGAGAGAGAGAGAGAGAGAAAACCAGAATCCATTATTCACGAAGCCAAAGAGTACTATATCTTACCATTAATTATAGCATGCCGAATTAACCTTATTTTAGTCTCTTGTGTCTTTCATTTACACAGCGTGATACGTACGCGCATGTGTCCATTGCAGTTTGCAAACATTATTTATTTGGTTCATTTTATCGAGTACTTCAGCGAGTGACTGAGCATATTTCTAAAATTTCCATTACCTGTCGTTGCCGAGTGGTCTTTCATTTCTTTTATCACAAAAGACTTGCGTATACCGCAACACAATTCGCACAGCGTGCCACGCCAATTCATTACTTCCAGACAGGGAAGTCGTTACCAGTTTATTTGGACTGGACCACCACCAGTGCACGTCAGGTCTCACCATTTCACAGTGCCACTAATTCTTGACACTGTCCATCGACTGGCTGCTGAGTATCTCCCACCTTTTACTTTCTCTCCTCCACCATTACACTCTGCCATGAGCAGTGCCATTTCACTTCAGTATATTTAAGTATACTGCATGTAGTGTCCGGGACACACCAGCACGATACCAGTGCTCCAAGGAACGCCTCCATAAATGCCATTGCACCTGTACAGGCCGTACAGGTAGCCATTAAACCTGCGTGTCCGTCCTTACGGAACGCCCAAATAATTAGTGTGTCCGTGTACAAGGGTCAGTGATCCTTCGGAACACTCAACAAGGGAACGCCTCCCAGAAGTGCCGCAATACCAGCCCTAAGTGCTGACAAACCTGCGTGTCCGTCCTTACGGAACGCCCAAATAATTAGTGTGTCCGTGTACAAGGGTCAGTGATCCTTCGGAACACTCAACAAGGGAACGCCTCCCAGAAGTGCCGCAATACCAGCCCTAAGTGCTGACAAACCTGCGTGTCCGTCCTTACGGAACGCCCAATTCATTAATGTCCGTGTTACGAGGATCAGTGATCTTTCGGACCAACCCAAGGAACGCCTCCTCATAAGTGCCGCGCAGACCTGTACAGACGTACAGGTAGCCCTATACCTGCGTGTCCGTCCTACGGAACGCTCATCATTATAGAGTATCCACCATTTTGGATCACTGAACCAAGGAACGCCTCCTCATAAGTGCCGTGCACCTGTATTGGACCTACAGGTAGCCCATTCCAGCGTCTCCCAACTTAGGAACGCCCTTAAGTGTGACGTACGCCGTACACACTCCATTGATTTTTTCACCTCTTTAGAAGGTGCCAATCCAGAAGTGCCACCAACTTACGGACACTTCCCAAGTGCCACAGAGCACCCAGTCTTCTCAGACTTTTTCTCTACCACGTCGCAGAACACCTGTCCAAGTGAGTGCCACTTTCCACAGTAGGCACTCCTATTCCATTCAGTACCCTTTCCTGGCCATTATTTTCATTTTCATCAGAGCCTCTACTGCAGCCTAAGGGAAATGTCTTCCCCTGCTTCCCGCGACTTCTTTGCCAGAGAGCTAGAGAAGCTCGGAGCCCTCATAACTCTGGGCAAGGAGGCCGGTTACACTGGACAGCACTTGACCAGTGGATAAAGGCGCAGCAGGCTGCTGCGCGCCTGCCAAGAAAGGGAAGAAAGAGAAGCAGAGGAAGGAAGGAGAAGAAGAGAGAAAGCATGAGCTAGCTCTCCTAGATGACGCAATCTCTCTGCTAGTTTTCCAAGCCCCAGACCATGAGCTGACTCCCGGTAAGAGGTGGTTGCGGAGGTTCTGCACCACTTGTTGTGTGCGTGGGCATGCTGTGGATTCCGACCAGTGCCCAAGTCGGTCTCTACCTTGGGATGGAGAGCTTCCAAGGGTGAACTTCTCCAAGGCTACCATGTAGCCCTGCCTGATGAACAGTCTCCTACGGCCTATCAGTGGGTACAAGTCATGGCCGACACCGAAGCCCAGGTCTCCCTTATTTCCAGAAAGGCATTGCCTAGGGTGCCAAAATCCAGACGAACGAAGAAATTCAGTTTGAATGGATTGACGGTTAACCTCTATTCTGTTCCTTCGGTCCTTCTGAATGTAAAATGCCCTTTCTGGACCAGGTGACCAAGGAAACCACATTGTGCCGCCTGGCCGTAGTTGACCAATTCCATGATGTTTATCAGGTAATATTGGGCCGAGATCTACTTAAGCCGTATCTCCCCTGGACGCAGCTCCCACTACCAGATGCACCGGATCCCTGCAGCATGCCTCATAATCACCCTCAATTTTAGATTCAGAGGCTAGTGCCTCCGATGTCCCAGACATCCCTTTTATTTGTGAACCTGGCCCTGACCCAGTGTCAGAGCCAGACGTTTCTCCCGCATCATCTCAGCCTCTTACCATTTTTACCGCCTACCTCCTCCACTTTGGAAGAGGTAAGCCACCAGTTAACCCCGGACTTGCTTCCGAGGATGATTCAACGGAGGTTTCCTTAACCTCCCCACGTCACATCACTGCCAGAGAGGACTCTTCACCTGTGCCAGAGCACACTGCCAGCCTTGGTGACTCCACAGATTCGCAACCTGTGGGGCCATCACAGCCTTACCATCCAGTGCACGGAAGAGGTTTCTGGAACACGTTCTGCCGAGACTGTGGCCGCAAGGGTCACATGTCTGCCAACTACGGAGGGTGCGCGAACCACAATATTCCGCGTCACCATCCTTCTTCTCTAGGACCCCCAGCTAAGGGCCCTAAAAACAAAACCGTCGCACCCCTCCAAAGCCATATCAGCCAAGCCACGTCAGAGCCTACGACGACTCTGGCGCTCAAATCTCCCTGATACGGGAAGACGAATCCCCCGAGGGCTAATGTTGATAGACGTCGATTGATCACCATTGAAGGTATCAATCACATTAAACTGATCCTTCTGACCGTCCAATTGAGGGTCACTAGACCTCACTTCTCCAAAGAATGTACTCTTGCAGTTGCAAGCTACATCCCAGGAGGTTACGACCTCCTCCTAGGGCAAGACATGAAGTCTCCCTCACAATTCAAAAAGCCTAGGGGTCCTAACCCCATGTCAAA
>NC_087218.1:12552800-12557800 GCF_015104395.2 Macrobrachium nipponense
ACAAGGACCATACCTAACATACCACAGACTCGCAAAGCAGACCTCTACGAGAGAGAGAGAGAGAGAGAGAGAGAGAGAGAGAGAGAGAGAGAGAGAGAGAGAAATAAAAGGCTAAATTTCTCTGCCTAAGAAAATCTCCGTTTTCCTCTGATATTAAAACCTAGTGATTATTGTTGTTGGGCTAATTAAAGCAGAAGCATTACCCCTCTTGCTTTTATTTCGTGCCTGTAAAACTATACACAATTAGCAGAATTTAAAAAAAGTGACTAATAGTAGTTATTGTAATAAAAAGAGTGTGTAGTGTAGTAAAGTGTTAGATTCAGTAAAGTTAAAAACCTAACGCCTTCCCGCAGGCTTTTATGGTCACTTATTACATTGTTATATATTACACTACCAGTATCTTCGTCCTTTTAGGATTCTCGGGATCACTTATTTTTATATAATAATTGTATATTGATATTTACTAATGACAAGGACTTTTCGTGTAATTAGGTCTTCTTAATATCGGCCTGGTTTCATTCTAGTTGTCCTGTAAGTACTTCTTCAGTATCGTAACTAACAGATTGTGTTTTTTTTATTTGTTTGTTTGTTTATTTATCTTTTTTTTTTGTTCTCGGTATTCCCACACACAGAGATACGATAAAATAAGAGCAATTTCTACAGTCTAATTTTCGTCTATGCTACTCGATGACCTTCAACGTCAGTCTAACATAAGAATAAATGTCATTCAATCTTCTGAGTTGACCTTTATGTCTTGTTAACGTAAATCAGTTTATTTCCTGACACGTGGTGTCTTACCATCAATTCCCAAACCATTCCAGACGGTTTTTAATGACTATTCTTGGAACGATATAAAGCGGATTTTGGTGGCACTTTTTAAGAATGTTTTTCTCTGATTTCTATCTGCTTTGAGTCGAGGAATATTATATAACAGGACGAAGGCATGACGGAAGTATCAACGAATTCCTGTCAACAGGAACGTTTTGAAATGCGCTATAAAAATGAAAACTTAAACCCTTCTGACAGAAGTGCTTACAATTAAAATGATGGGTGCAATAACACAAACACAATAGCGTTCGCTCTCCTTTAGAAGAGGGACAGACGGGACATAATAATCATTTGAATAAAGCACACGAGAAACCCTGAAATTAAAGATGCACTGAAAAGTAAACCTCTGTAGGATATAAGATGCGAGTAAGGGGAACAGGAAAATGATGGAACCATTGAAGAGAAAAGGCAACAAGTTACATATCAGAGAAGGAATACTCCTACAAGAATAGCAGAAATAAACAAAAGGGAGATGGAAGATAAATAAGGATAGTTTACGAAACAGAATAACAGAGCAGATCATCAAAGAGAGAGCAAACGGGTCAAAAGAATCGCACAATAAACAACGAAAAGGAAAAGAAAAGGAATGATGCACCAGTTTCAGAATGAATTCTTCTCGTTGTCACGGCGTCCGTTGCATTTTCATCTACGAAAAAAAAAATAGTTTCCAGTTATCCAAAACTAAAGATAATTTCCAAGCAAAAAGATTACGAATAAATATTACGCAAGATAAATTTTTTCACATCTTGAATTGAACGAAAGCACAAGACACATCTCTTATAAAACCAGAGATATAAATTTAAGGACAATTGAAGGGATATAAGTTTTAGTCACAACACGAGATACAGCAACAGAAAGGAAGAAAATTAACAGAACAAGGTAGCATAATCATGACCTAAACACGATGAAAATAATTATTAAAAGGAAATGAAAAGAATACAAGAAGACACAATAAACAGAGGAGAGGGAAATGCAGTGGGAACTGGACGAATGAGAGACTCCGAAAGCAACGCATCAAAAGAAAAAAAATACAGAAGATATGTCAAGAACAAGAGAGAGAAGGAGGAATGGGAAAGACAACACTGACAACAAAGAACGATACTTTAAAAAGCGTAAGGAGGAGGAAGGGGAGAAGATGGAGTTAAGGTGCGAGTGAGGGAATAAGAAATGCCCGTAAGCAAAAGGCGCAGAGGACCCGAAAGAAAAGAGAGGGGGAGAAAGAGTAAGAGAAGAAGGAGAGACGAGAGCAATTTAGGAGCGAAAGATTAAACGACAAAGAGATCAAAGTAAAAGAAACAGAAAGGTATGCGCGAAAGAGTTCTCAAGAGGAGGAAGACGTAAGGTGAAGCCGACCGAAAGGAAAAGAAACAGATTTAAAAAAAAAAGGGGAAAGTCTTGAGAGTAGCCAGAACGAAGAGTTTACCCTTAGATTAAATTCTCTCCCTCTCCGAGAGTTCTCCAGGAAGTGAAGAGTTGCAGGCAAAATGCTAGAAATAAACTGCTAAATAAATCATTCTTTGAAGCATTGAAAGTCGGAGATCTCGGACGGCAGAGGACAGACCAACCAAATCGGGAAAAAGAAGAAATGATGAAAAGAGAAACCCTTCAGTGAAAGTTAAGCTTATCCTAGTTTGACCAGACGACTGAACTGATTAACAGCTCCCCTAGGGCTGGCCCGAAGGATTGGATATTTTTACGTGGCTAGGAACCAATTGGTTACCTAGCAACGGGACCTACAACTTATTGTGGCATCCGAACCACATTATATCCAGAAATGAATTTTTAATCACCAGAACTAAATTCCTATGATTCCATGTTGGCAGAGCGGGGCACGAACTCTTGTTAGCAAATCAGTAGACGAGCACGCAACCCACTCGTCCAATGAGGAACTGCCCTTCTGTGTAAAGTTCTGCAAATGTACGAGAAAACAAGATAAATATATAAATGGCAAAAATACTGACACAGAGAATGCTAAATCTGTCTAGGGAATAAAACATAATAACAATAGATGCAGCTTCAGTTCATTTACCTGAAAGAAGGTTGTTCATACCATTAATAAAATGACATTTAAGGATTACATGATAAAGCATTAAATTAGAATGAAACATGAACACAAATAGTGAGCACCCCTACATGAAGGATATTAGGTTTCTACGTTTACCCAAGGAACTTGGTTCAATAATTGAAAATGACTAAGCATTAGAGAATAACTAAGCATAAATTCCTTATAAAGCAGAATAAAATTAAGGTCTGGGCATATTTGGAAAGTTATTTATCATCCTTTATGTATCAATTACTACTCTTGAAATCTGCACATCTCTAGACAATAGCTTCATGAGATGACTTGGCAAGAAATCGATACCCCAGATAAATAAAAAAAATACCACGATAATTATTCCCGATAATTTATCATAAAGAAATTCCGGTTAAGATATTTCAAAGATAATTTAAGAGACACTATCTCAAGGAATCCAAAGCAATAACAGGATAAAAATTCTTTATTCATAGAGTTCAGTATCAATAACATTGTAAATCACGGTGCCAAAAACTATATTTCCATTTCCTTCAGTAAGCACATTAAGCTATTTGTTGTACATGAAAAATCCCCAGTTATAATCAATAAATTGTATTCTTTCACAAATAATACAATTTCATGATATGTTGTGGATTTTTAGCAAAAGTGTAATCACAATTTTCCCGAATTTTTAGCATTGCCTTATTTTCCCGATTTTTTAGCATTGCCTTATTTTCCCGATTTTTTAGCATTGCCTTATTTTCCCGATTTTTTAGCATTGCCTTATTTTCCCGATTTTTTAGTATTGCCTTATTTTCCCGATTTTTTAGTATTGCCTTATTTTCCCGATTTTTTAGTACAGCCTTATTTTCCTAACATTCTTACATGGACAGTATAACGACCGATGATGATGAATAAAACGACTGTAATATTGCAGATGCACAATGGGAGTATTTAAGGAGATTATTGAATTACATAAGCAATACATATTATGTTAGCATAACAAGTTTTAATACCTATTCATTTACCAATTTGGTTCGATTCAACCTATACATAAGTAATGACTATATAACCGCCTTCAGAGAGGAAAGTGATAATGGCTAACAATAATTTTCTCTTGATTTTCATCATTTTACTAAAGTTCTGTAATATCAGATAAATAATGAGAAAATATCTAAAGGGAAAAAATCCACAATGTTCTCGTCAGGAAACAAACCTTTTATGTTTAGAATTTTTGTAATCATCATTTTACACTAAGTGGTCAGTGTTAAAAGATAATTAATAATTTGGTTGTTTACATTATTAGCAAACGTAGATATCTTGCAGTTATTTGCTGTTTCGATTGGAGGGACAAGACCTGAGGTCCTCACCACGCCTGCTATTACGTTTAAGACATTTCCAAAATTACGAACCACCTTTGGGGCAACCGCAGTCAGCCGTCATTAAAACAAGTTGAATTGAATTGAAGTGAATACAGATTTTAGGCCAAGCACTGGGACCTATGAGGCCATTCAACGCTGAAACTGAAATTGACAGTAAAAAGTGTGAAAGGTGTAACAGGAGGGAAACCTCAAAGCAGTTGCACAATTAATCAATTGTTAGGAGAGGGTGGACAGTAAGATGGAAGAGAGTAAATATGAAAGGAGGTATGGTAAAAGGAACGAAAAGGGTTGCAGCTAGGGCTAAAGGGACGCTGCAAAGAACCTTAAGAAATGACTACTGTGCGCTGCATGCAGTGCACTGACGGCACTAACCGCCCCCACCCCCCGCCCCCCCCTTACTGGGTAAAACAGGGTAAGTCGCACTCATCAATTAAATTAATTCTTCTAATTAAAAGTTGCGAACTAACAATTAAACACTATCAGGGAAACAGTTACCTTGTGGCTACCATTTACTAAGAAATTTTCGAAGTATATTTGCTTTATACCTTATTCGCATTTTTTATTAATTCGTAGTAAATCATATTAACTTTCTTATTTAGGAATAATACTACTTAAGAATATTTTGAAGTACTTGGTTATTTTTGGTGACAACGTATTTGATACAAATGACTGAAGAAACGAAGCATGTAATGTATATATCTTTACTGCATTTTTGCGTTAAACAAATCAAGTGCCTAATAAAGATTTCAAAAGATAGTTTATACTACATTAGCAGC
>NC_087218.1:12565300-12595300 GCF_015104395.2 Macrobrachium nipponense
GAGTTAAATAGCAAAACTCAGCAATGATGGAAAGAAATGAAAGATTAAACGACAAACGAGGTAAATGGAACCTCTGGCAACAGAGGATCTTCGTCCGGCAGCCAGGATTCAGCCCAATTTAAGGGAAGACGGGTCAGGTACTTGGAGGGGGTCAATCAGCAACTAACACCACAACGACAGTAACCAACAGCCTGAGGGACTGGAGCTACAGAAGCATAAACAGAGGAAGAAAAGGTGGGACAAGAGAGAAGGTAAGGGAATATGGAGATGCTACATCAGAAGCAATAGACGGAGAGAGGATATAAGAAGGTTGGTCAACATTCTGGAATGAGAGGGAATAACACCCCCCAAAACAAAAAAGAGAAGAGGGGCTGGCAGACCAAGTAAGAACATAAAGAAAAAGAACTGGCTCTCCCCAACAGAAAGAGAAGAAACTGGAAAGGGAATGTCACAAAGCAAACGAATTACGAAGATGAAACTGAGAGCGATGCCACAGAAGCGACAGGGAGGATGAGGTATCAAACACGACACACGAAGAAACACCGACGAAGTAACTAGAGGACGGAATGGGTAGAAAAGATTAGACAATGGATGGAGCCAGATACGAGAGAACAAAGATCCCCTCCATGAAAGCCTACAACACCAAGAAATTAAGGGAGAAAACAAGTGAGGTCAATAATATGATAATACACACCACCAGTATCCACAGAAACAAATAACTTGACACATGCAGGAGCAAGATAGTAGCAGAACTGATGGGGATACGAACACCACACCACCACACAACCAACCCAACAGAAACCAAAACAGCAACCGCCTTGGAAAAGGCGCCTGGAAAAGCAATCATGGTGATGAGATCTGACTTGAGTAAACTGAAAGAGATGGACGAAAAAAGGCTAAGAAGCAAGAAAACAAGGGAGGAACTCAACGAGAAATACAAAGTACAAGAGAGGGGACCTTAAACAACAACATAAAAGAAGATGTAAAACAGAGGCTTAAGGCCAAAGCACATAAGATCCAACGGTACATGAAAACAGGAATAAGGATACCAACAGAACAACTATTCGAGGAACCAACCAGAAAAAGACTATACAGCCAACTAGAGGGGAAGACACCAACCACGAAATTCCTGAAGCCGAACCAAGTAAGAGACTCTGGGAAAACATATGGAGCAATCCGGTATCACACAAAAACATGCAACATGGCTCCAGGAAGTCAAGGAAGAAGAAACAGGGAGAATAAACAAAGATTCACAGAGATCACGACAGACACAGTCAGACAACCAACTAACGAAAATGCCAAACTGGAAAGACCCAGGTCCCGATTGAAGTCCATGGATACTGGCTCAAAAACTTCAAGGCCCTACACCTACGAATAGCAGAACAACTCCAGCATTGTATCACAAATCACCATGCCAAGCCCAAATGGGATGACCACAGAAAGAACATCCTTAGTACAAAAAGACAAGAGTAGGTGGAAATATAGCCAGTAACTACAGGCCTATCACCTGCCTACCAATAATGTGGAAGTTACTAACAGGTATCATCAGTGAAAGGGGCTATACAACTACCTAGAGGAGACAAACACCATCCCCACCAACAGAAAGGCTGCAGAAGGAAGTGTAGGGGCACAAAAGACAGCTCCTGATAGACAAAAATGGTAATGAAGAACAGTAGGAGAAAGAAACCCAACCTAAGCATGGCATGGATGGACTATAAGAAAGCCTTCGATACATGACCACACGCATGGCTAATGAGAATGCCTGAAAATATATGGGGCAGAAGGAAAACACCATCAGTTCCTTCCAAAACAAAAATACAATGCGCAACTGGAATACAGTATTTACAAGCTCTGGATTATCACTAGCAGAGGTTTAAAATTAAAATCAGGAGAGGGATCTTCCAGGGTGACTCCACTGCCCCTACTACTCTTCGTAGTAGCCATGATTCCCATGACTAAGTACTACAGAAGATGGATCGCCGGTATCAACTCAAGAAAAAGAGGAGCACAGAATTAACCATCTGATGTTCATGGACGACATCAGCTTGTATGGTAAGAGCATCAAGGAAATAGAATACCCTAATCCAGACCTGTAAGGATTGTATCTGGGGACATCAGGATGGAGTTTGGAATAGAAAAATGTGCCTTAGTCAACATACAAAAAGGGCAAAGTAACAAGGACTGAAGGGATAAAGCTACCAGATGGGAGCAACATCAAATACATAGCTGAGACAGGATACAAATACCTGGGAATAATGGAAGAGAGGATATAAAACACTAAGAGATGAAGGACACGATCAGGAAAGAATATATGCAGAGACTCAAGGCGATACTCAAGTCAAAAAACTCAACGCCGGAAATATGATAAAAGCCATAAACACATGGGCAGTGCAGTAATCAGATACAGCGCAGGAATAGTGGAATGGACCGAAGGCAGAACTCCACAGCATAGATCAGAAAACCAAGAAACAAATGAACAAAATACAAAAGCACTACACCCAAGAGCAAATAACGGACAGACTATACATAACACGAAGGAAGGAGGGAGAGGACTACTAAGTATAGAGGACTGCGTCAACATCTAACGAAAACAGATCACTGGGGAAGTATCTGAAAACAGGGAAGAAAAGATGAGTGCTAAAGAGTGCATGGGAAGAAGGACTAATAAAGCAGACGAAGACCCAGAAAATATACAGAGACAGGAGAAAGACAGAAAGAGAGGACTGGCACAACAAACCAATGCATTGGACAATAACACTAGAACAGGCTAAAGAAACTAGCCCCCAGCGATCGACACATGGCAATGTGGCTACAGAGGGGAGAGCTCAAGCAGGAAACTGAAGGAATGAAATGAAACAGCTTGCACAAAATCAGGCCCTAATGAACCAAGATTATGGTTCAAAGAACGATAGAATGGAAATAACATCTCTCCCATATGGTAGGATGGTGCAATACGAAAAAATGAAAACCACAAACCAAGATAGCAAGCGAAATGTAAGGGCACTTGCACAGAACCAGTACAAAAAAGGCCATGATTCAGTGGGCAAAAGCCCTCCACTGGAGCCTGTGCAAAGAAAGCATCAGCTACCTTGCGTAATAACGTGTACGAGCAACCAACCATGAAGGAGTGATAGAAAATGGATCAGGCAAAGATCCTCCTGGGGACTATGGATATCAGAACAGATAGGGTTGATACGTGCAAATAGACCTGAACGGATGATAAGTATCAACACCTGAAAATAGAAAATAAAGAAGGATAGTTGAGATATGCCAATGGGAAATTGAACCCCCATAAATCATAGGAACACTAGGCACGATCCCACCCGAAATCCCTGAAAAGGAATCTAGAAAAACTAGACGCTGAAGTAGCTCCAGGACTCATTGCAGAAGAGTGTGATCCTTTGAAACGGCCGCACAGAGGTAAGAAAAGTGATGGACTCCTAAGGAGGCCAGGAAAAAATGCAACCCGGAACCCCACAACTATTAAATGACCTACCCAGTCGAATTGGGAGGGGACTGTGATACACCAAAGAAAAAAAAAATTAATAATAATTAATAACAATAAGTTACACAGAGAAACAACAGTCCAAGGCCAATTTAGGAAATTTTGCAAATAATAAAATCAATAAGAATAATGAAATAATAATAATAATAATAATAATAAATAAAATAATAATAATAATAAATAAAATAATAATAATAAAATAATAATAATAATAATAATAACTAATGCAGAAAAATAAAAATTTAATACTAAATTTTTTCTCAATATCGGGGGGGGAACAAAGAAACTTACAAACAACAACAACCAAACAACAATAATAATAATAATTAATAAAATAATAATAGAATAAGAATAAGAATAATAAATAATATAATGATAATAAATAATAATTAATATTTCTCAATATCGAACAGAAATAATAATATTTAATAATATTTTTTTTTAAAGAAGTGGGCTACTTCAGCAGCGTTACATTTGTAGAATTCTTCTCTATTTTCCGAATAGCGGCTTTTTGCCCGTTGCTACTTAAACAGGTTAGTAGTGCGTCTATAGAATGCATCATCACAATACAGTATCAAATCGGAGTATATAATTTGGATTTTTACAGGATAAACGCTATGATCACCATAGTCAAATCAAAGAGGGGGCTATCAAGAATCACGCCTGCCCACCAAACATCAAAGGGCCCATCTCCCGGGATGTGATCATCCAGAACACCGAAGATCATCGGAAAGGCCCCTGATGCCCGTCGGCCTACAACCTGCTTGAGGTCGCTCTATTCCCAGCAAATTAAAAACCAGCAGGCTAAAGTGAACGACGCAGGGAAGAATTTCTCCTCCCCTCGAGTATGAGAGAAACTTGCCACCAACAATGACACCACTGCTTACGACAACTCACGGAAGGACAATGCCCCAGAACGAGATAACTCCCTGCAGCCAATCAAAAACAAAATTAGCCATGACGTTCCCGCAGTGTAACGCAAACTTCCAACAACTTTAACCGCAACAGCTCAGAGGGGGTCTAAGACGGCTTGAACACAGCATGACAGCATCACAAACCTAGCGACTCTGGCGAAAGTGGCTTGAGACCTGGCTCAAGCCAACCAATGAAAAGGAAAAGAAAGTTTACCGGGACACAAGCCCCCAATAGGAGATCAGCATGGAGCAAAACCCCTGCTGTCAACCCCAAATATAAGGAGGATCGGACACACCAAACCCAATAGCAGTAATCCACAATCAGCTTCCTAGACCTAGAGGATGTTCCTGGGCAGCTCCAAGACGATAAAAGGCTCGCTTCAAGAGAGATGAGAGAGAGAGAGAGACGGAGATGAGAAGAGAGAGAGAATCGTTTAGACTTTGATGAACTATGGGAATACAATGGTTTATACTGTAAAAAAATCCCAAAATCAATGTACCACCGATTTTGACACTATATTTGAGTTCAATTGACCGCCCCTATACGGCCCTCTACTATCCTATTTTAAGTAGCACGAAAAAGCCGCCCATTCGGAAAATAAAGAAGAAAACTCTACAAGTGTAACACTGCTGAAGTAGTAGCCATTTGACAATTTAACAAAGTTATGCTTGAGGAGAGGGTCAGCTTCGTAAAGTAATAATAAAAATAATGTGAAAGTTTCAAAATAGGTTACATCAGTGAAATGGCGGTTACATCTACCTAGAGGAGAACAAACACCCATCCCACGCCAACTGAAAGGCTGCAGAAGGAAGTTGTAAGGGGCACAGGCAAGAACACCAAGCTCCTGATAGGCAGAATGGTAATAAAGAATAGTAAGACAAGGAAAAAACTAACCTAAGCATGGCATGGATCGGACCACAAGAAAGCCTTCCACATTGACTAACAGAAATCCTTGGAACAAATATATAGGGGCACGAGAAAAATCACCATCAGCTTCCTCAAAAACACAAATGGGCAACCTGGATAATACAGTTATTTACCAACGCTCAGGGATAAGGACCTATGAGGAGGGGGTTAATCATCAGGAGAGAGATTTTTCAAGAACGACTCACTGTCGCCACATTTAACTCCGTTCCGTAGTAGCCATGATTCAATGACAAAAGTACTAACAGAAGATTGGAAGCTGGGTAACAAAACTCAGGAAAGGAAGGCAAACTTCAATCAAGCCGAACTCATGGGTTTACGGACGACATTCAAGCTGTATGGTAAGAGGCCCCATCCAAGGAAAACAGAATACCCTAATCCAGACTGTATTGTCAACTGTGCCGACGGGGTGTGTGGGTGGGGGGGGGGGTGGCCCAGATATCCATCATTAGATAGGATGAGATTTCTTACAGAGGGCTCGGTTTGACAAAGGCACCATTGTTAAAGATGTTCTTGCCTACGTGGTCAGTAAGAGTCACCCGAACCTCTCCACTCTTAAGGTATGTAACTACAGGAGGTTTATACCGTCCTACTAGACCAAGCCTCCCTCCTACCGTTTCACAGTCCCAGCGGCAACCCCACCCTTCCATTACATACCTCCAGATCCAATCCTACAGTCCTTCCCCCCCCCCCACCAAAAAAGGAACGAAGGGTGTCTAGAGAAGAGATGGTAGCATCATCCCCACTTCAATAAATCCCAGAAGCCTCTTTGTGTACTTTACTGGAAAATCTGTACAGAGACGAAAGTCTCACCCTGATGTTTAAGTACGGGCATGGATCTTTATAGCCCCCTCCTGGGCGTGGCAGGAGTTCCCTCTACATAGGCTCATTGCTGGTCATACCAAGGGATGGGCATAACGGTAAGGTGGTGGTTACAATATGGTAGCGAAGACTTGGTAGTTAAATTGTCAATTTAATTGAAATAGTTATTCATTTACACATTAATTAAGGTAAACTGTAATTGTAATTTTTCCACAAAACAAAAAAAAATTTTTTAAAAAAAAAACAAAGAAATCTCTGCTTAATATGAAATCTAGTTGTTTTGTTTTATTTTGTATGGATGGTTTTTTTAACGTTTGCATGGAAACCAAGTGGTTCCATTCAGCAAACGGGACCAAACGGCTTTTACGTGACTTCCGAACCCACGTTTGAGAGTGAACTTCTAACACCAGGAAATACACCATTTCTAACTCCCTTCAGTGGGAACTCCCCGGAAAAATCGAAATCGCGGGTCCACCAAAGTGGCAAGGCCAAGATCATATAACCGATCACGGGCCACTGAAGGCCGAATTAAATCTACTTGTAAGTGAAATTTGCTAAACGGATGATGACGTCATACTACAATAATATGACGTCATCATTACCGAAAGATTCTTTTTCGGAAATCAAAGAAAAATCTAAACATTTCCTTATGTCTTTTCCTGATTTAAATTGGCACCCAGGACACCATAATTTAGCTATGTTAAAACTGTCAATATAGTTTTTAAAAAGACCGCCGCCACCCGCTTTGAACAACTGAAAGGATGCCTGATCAGAGTATAAAATGGGGGAGGAGCTTTAGTGGAATAGAAAACGATCCGAGCAAATATCCTCGGGACTGTGGTATCAGAACGACAAAGGGTCAATACGTGCCAATAGACCAAAACGTGACGTTTGATTGACAACATTAAGAAGCAAAGTATAACTCATGTGGGCAATACCATGGGACACCCAGATACAGTAGAAAGGGAAAAGATTGAGGAAGTATTATTGAGAGAGGAGCAGGAGAGAGAGAGACGAGAGAGAAACTGAGAGAGAGAGAGAAGGAGAGAGGAAGAGAGAGAGAGAGAGGAGAGGACTTCGATTGGAATATATCATAGTTTATCTGTAAAGAACTTGATATAATAAATATATACACTGATCTTCACCCTGCATGTAAAAATTACCTCCATAAGCGCCTGTTTAAGTAGTGTTGAAGGAATTGTCAGCATCGAGACTTTTTGAATAAAAATGTAACCCTGAAAAACTCTACGGGTTTATTACAACGAACTGTTTAACCTACCAGCGTTTCCTGGCATCTTTGACAAAATTTTAAATTTACTTTCAGAGTAACTATTCAGACGTACCAACCTTGAGCTGGCGTTTTAATCCAACAATAGAAAAAATCCATAACTGTTGAAAATATTACTGCACGGTGAGGCAGTCCCCCCCCCCCAATTAACTTTTTTAATTAAAAATGTTTAAAACGATAGTTTTACTTGCAAGAATAAAGGTAAAAAATAATGAAATATTCAATATAAATTAAAATAAATAAATTAAAAAAAAATAAACAAAATAGAGTAAATGTTTGTATCAATAAAATAAAGAATAATAAAAATAGAAAAACTGAAAATTAACTAGTTATAAATATAAAAAAATAGAAATAATGATAAAAAAACTAATAATAAAACAAAAAAAAATATAAAAACATAATTAATATCCATACCAACTAGGTAAAATGACACTAAAGTTGAAATTAACTAATATAAACAATAAAACTGTAAAAAAAATATCATAAAATAATGATATAAATAAGAACAAATTAGTAAAATATAATAACAATAAAATTTCAATTTCAAAATAAAATAAATAAACTGAAAAAAAAAATTAAGAATAACAAAGTAATATTTACTCATAAAATAAAACTGAAATAATAAAATAAAGAATAAATAATAAGAATAATAATGAATAATAATAAATAATCAATAAAATAATAACTAAACAATAATAATACTAATAATAATAAGGCGGAGTAACGAATAAAAAAATAAAAAAAATAAAAATCAATGAAAATAAAAATAAAATAAAATAAAAGATGAAAAACAAAATAAATAAATATTAATTAATAAATAACGAAAATAAACGAAAATAAAATTTAAAAATGAAAATGAACAATGAAATGAAATAAAAATTCAAATAAAATAAATAAAATATATCGAAAATAAATAAATAAATATATTAAAAAATAAATAAAAAGCATATAAAAATGAATTAAATTAAATAAATTAAATAAAAATTTTAAAAAGAAATAATTAAAAATGTGAAAAAATTAAAAAATTAAAAAATAAAAAAATAAAAGATAAAGAAAAATAAAAAATAAAAATAAAAACAAAAATAAATAAATGAAGTAAATATTAATAAATAACCATAAAAAACAAAAATTTTAAAATAAAATAAAAAGTAAACATATAAATAAATAAAGTAAAATAAATTATGAAAAATAAATAGAAAGAAAATGAATAAGAATAAATAAATAAAATAGAAATAAATACAAACTAAATAAATAAAATAAATAAATAGGAAACAAAAATAAGTAAATTACAAAAAAAAATAGATAAACTAATACTTAAATATAATTAATCAAAAAATGAAAAATAAAAAAAATAAATAAACAAAAAAGCAAATAAAAAATAAATATAAAGGTAAATAAAACATAGGAAATAAAAATAATAGAAAAAATTGAAATAAACAAAAACAAAATAAAAATTTAAAAAAAATTTTAAATTAAATAAAAATTTTTAAAAATTTTTAAAACTAAAAAAATAAAAATAAATGAAATGAAATAAATAAAAAAAATAAAAAAAAAACAAAATATTTTTTTTTATATTTATTCATTTATAAATGAATAAATAAAAAATAAATTAAATAAAAATAAATATATAATCAAATAAATAAACATAAAACATAATAAACAAAATAAATAAATAAAGAATAGAGAAAAATAAATAGAATGAAAAATAAAAAAACCTAAAAAACAAAATACAGTAAATTAATATATATATATATATATAAATTATAGAATATATATATATATATACTTATTATATACATAAAAATAGAAAAATAAATAAACAACGAATGAAATAAAATAAATAAAAATAAAAAATAAATGAAAATAAAGAAAATAAAAAAAATAAAAAAATAAAAATAAGTAACACATAAAATCAAAATAAAGAAATAAAAAAATTAAAGAAATAAAAAACCCCCCCAAAAAAAAAAAAAAAAAAAAAAAAAAAAAAAAAAAAAACAAAAAAAAATCTATATTAAAATAAATAAAAAAATAAAAAATAAAAAATAAAATGAAAGTAAATAAGGAGTAAAATAAAATATTTAAAGACAAATAAATAAACACGGATAAATTTAAAATCTATGATATAAATATGAGATAAAAAATAAAACACAAAAATAAAAAAAATAAAAATAAACAAACCATGAAAAATAAAATAAATTAATTAAAAAACTGAATAAAAATTACAAACAAATATATGAATATTGAAATCACCCAAAATGAATAAAAAATAAATAAAATACAAAATAAATAAATAAATAAATAATTAAAATAAGATTAATAAATTAGTAGAAAAATAAAGATATAAATAAACATGAATAAATATACATGAATAAATACGAATTAACAAAAAATCAAAAAAAATCAGGAATTAATAAAAATAAAAAAAATAAATAAAAAAGAATAAATTAATTAATTAATAAAATAAACAAAATAAAACTAAACTAAAATAAAAATAAAATAAAGTACAAGTTTAAAAGAAATATTAATAAGAAAAATAATAAAATTAAAACTTATATACGCAATAAAAATAAAGGAATAAAAAACCAACAAAAACAAATATAATTCCCAATAAAAACAAAAAATAAAAATAAAAAATAAAAATCATAATAAAATAATGAAAAGTAACATAATAATTTTTTAGAAAAAAATTAAAGTAAAAATCAATAAAAATAAAAAAATAAAAATTAATAAAAATATTCTATAAAATTATAAAATAAAAATATAATAAAAAATACTAATAATAAAAATAATTTATAAATGCCACCAAAACGAAAAACTTAAAATTAAAAATTAAACATAAAATAAGAATAGAAGAAAATGAAACAAATTAATAAAAATAAAAAATCAAAATAGAACAAATACAAAATAAAAAATGAAAAATAACTATACTAAAATAAAAAATAAAAAAAAAATTAAAAAACAGCAAATATTATAAAAAATAATCAAATAAAATAGTTAACAAAACTAATAAAATAAAATACAAATTGGGAATAAAAAGTATTTAAAATAAAAATATATTTAATATAAAACAAAGGAAAATAACTGAAATAATAGTTAAGTAAAATATAAAAAATAATATTAAGTAAAAATATAAAAAATTTTAAAATAATAAAATATATATAATAAAAATAAAAAAAGAAAAAAAAAACAACTTCAATAAACTATTAATAATGTATAAAAATAAAAATGAACAAATGATAACAAATTAGAACAATGAAAATAAATAATAATAAGTAAGAAAAGAATCTTCAATTGGGAGGATGTTCTCCTTTGATGATCGTTCTTCCATCGACTTCTCCTCCTCGCGGTACTGGAAGTGCAAGAAGGCCTTATAATATATCTTGATGTTCTCGGTGGGTGGAGTCGTGGGTCTTCTCCTCATTTGAGTACCATTTTTCGAGGGCGGTGCGCACTTCTCGGTTGATGAGCTTATTTGAATATCCGTTGTTCACGAGCATCTGTGAAGCTCTATCAAGCTCAAGGTGTGTGTCCTGCCAGGTAGAACAATGGAAGACGGCCCTTTTCACAAAGGCCCTGACGGTAGTGCTCCTCAACCTGTCAGGACACTCACTATCCCCGTTGAGGCACATTCCTAAATTTGTCTTCGTGTAGACCGTCTTCTGTCTTCGTTATAGGGAATTTTTTACCAATAAAAATCCAGTCGGCTTTGACTGTTACATAATTGAGATATGTCAACCTTCGGTGCGTTGCTCACCAGTTTAAGCAACAGTGAAAAAACAATAATTAGAAAAATAGAGAAGAGCCTTTATAAAATTAATGCAGCTGAGGCAACAATCACTTTTAATAATAATAAAATAATAATAATAATAATAATAATAATAATAATAATAATAATAATAATAATAATAATACTCGTAGTAGCCATTGATTCCATGACAAAAGTACTACAGAAGATGGATGCCGGGTACCAACTCAAGAAAAGAGGCAACAGAATCAACCATCTGAGTTCATGGACGACATCAAGCTGTTTGGTAAGAGCATCAAAGAAATAGATACCCTAATCCAGACCGTAAGGATTGTATCTGGGGACATCAATGAAGTGTTGGAATAGAAAAATGCGCCTTAGTCAACATACAAAAAGGCAAAGTAACGAGAACTGAAGGGATAAAAGCTACCAGATGGAAGCAACATCAAACACATAGAGAGACAGGATACAAATACCTGGGAATAATGGAAGGAGGGATATAAAACACCAAGAGATGAAGGACACGATCAGGAAAGAATATATGCAGAGACTCAAGGCGATACTCAAGTCAAAACTCAACGCCGGAAATATGATAAAAGCCATAAACACATGGGCAGTGCCAGTAATCAGATACAGCGCAGGAATAGGAATGGAACGGACGAAGCAGAACTCCGCAACATAGATCAGAAAACCAAGGAAACATATGACAATACACAAAGCACTACACCCAAGAGCAAATACGGACAGACTATACATAACACGAAAGGAAGGAGGGAGAGGGACTACTAAGTATAGAGGACTGCGTCAACATCGAAAACAGAGCACTGGGGCAATATCTGAAAACCAGTGAAGACGAGTGGCTCAAGAGTGCATGGGAAGAAGGACTGATAAAAGTAGACGAAAGACCCAGAAATATACAGAGACAGGAGAAAGACAGACAGAACAGAGGACTGGCACAGCAAACCAATGCACGGACAATACATGAGACAGACTAAAGAACTAGCCAGCGATGACAATTGGCAATGGCTACAGAGGGGAGAAGCTAAAGAAGGAAACTGAAGGAATGATAAACAGCGGCACAAGATCAGGCCCTAAGAACCAGATATGTTCAAAGAACGATAGACGGAAATAACATCTCTCCCATATGTAGGAAGTGCAATACGAAAAATGAAACCATAAACCACATAGCAAGCGAATGCCCGGCCACTTGCACAGAACCAGTACAAAAAGAGGCATGATTCAGTGGCAAAAGCCCTCCCTGGAGCCTGAGCAAGAAACATCAGCTACCTTGCAGTAATAAGTGGTCCTTCAGTAATAAGTGGTACGAGCACCAACCTGAAGGAGTGATAGAAAACGATCAGGCAAAGATCTCTGGGACTATGGTATCAGAACGGATAGGGTGATACGTGCAAACGACCAGACGTGACGTTGATTGACAAAAATCAAGAAGAAAGTATCACTCATTGATGTCGCAATACCATGGGACACCAGAGTTGAAAGAGAAAGAGAGGGAAAAAATGGATAAGTATCAAGATCTGAAAATAGAAGTAAGAAGGATATGGGATATGCCAGTGGAAATCGTACCCATAATCATAGGAGCACTAGGCACGATCCCAAGATCCCTGAAAAGGAATCTAGAAAAAACTAGAGGCTGAAGTAGCTCCAGGACTAATGCAGAAGAGTGTGATCCTAGAACGGCACACATAGTAAGAAAAAGTGATGGACTCCTAAGGAGGCAGGATGCAACCCGGAAACCCCCACACTATAAATACCACCCAGTCGAATTGGAGGACTGTGATAGAGCAAAAAAAAAAAAAAAAAAAAACAAAAAAAAAAAAAAAAAAAAAATAATAATAATAATAATAATAATAATGAATAATAATAATATTGAAAATAATGGCAGAATTCACAGAATTGATTTTGTACAATATTCTTTCAATTCTCCTTATGATTTGCCTTTCAGGCACGCTGGTATTATAAAGCAGCTGTTCCAATGTTCATGACGTCAATGCGCCTCTCCAAGAGGATCTCCTGTCACGCGCAGGAAGGAGCAGTATTTAATCTTGCAGTATTTAATCTTTGAACGAAACAACATGCTTTCTCTCCTTCCCATTGAATCTATTCCATCATCTAACGCCCTACGATCATTCACTTGACTACAGACTGGACTAGTTTCAAGAGACCCGTGCAGCTATATAACCAAATAAGTCTAAATCAACAAAGCTCACTGGACTTAGAACCACCTAGAATACGAAACACCGGCTCCGACGACCAACACGAAGCGGATTTCACAGCGGTCAGCATCTCAAATCCAACTATCTAGCCATTACAAGGAGGTCATATGAAATATTCCTTGCATCCGATTAGAAAGCGTCGCCAGTTCATCCGAAGTTAATTAGGAGGGGAGGGTGTTGCTGGACATACTTAATGGACCAAGATGAAAGGAGGATGCGTTGGGAATGCTGTCACCCCTTTGCGTCGATCAATCGCTGTTTGGAGCTCTTATGGACTCATTAAAATATTGCCTCGATGGTGCCTTTATTATAATATATATATATATATATATATATATATATATATATATATATATATAGATATATTACATACATATATATACATATATATATTGTGTGTGTGTGTGTGTGTGGGCGACTGTGCGTCATCGAACTATGTATATTATATAGTATTTGATTCTGCAGTTGAAGGATAAGCATGATATCAAATACTGATCCGTTTGTGTTCTTTGGACCCTGCCCCTTTAATGCCCCCTAGAAAAAGTATGTATATATATATATATATATATATATTATATATATATATATATATAGATATATATGTATAGATATATATATAGAAAATATAGATATATATATATATATATAATATATATATATATATATATATATATCTATATATAGATATATATATATCTATATCTATATATATATATATATATATATATATATATATATATATATATATATATATATATATATGCAAACTCACATATTTATATATATACATATACATATATGTATGTAAATATGTTCATAAAAATATGGTAAACATTCTCATGTCTTTCCACAATCCGTCACATACGGAAGGTGTCTCAAAGAGAGAGAGAGAGAGAGAGAGAGAGAGAGAGAGAGAGAGAGAGAGAGAGAGAGAGCAAACTAGTGTGAGGGGAGGTATAAAATCGTCTTTGAAACTGCTACAAAGTAGAAAGACGTCGTTCATTTGTTGAAATAGAAACCGGACCACTTTCCGGTGCATTTCACCCGAGGAATAACACAGAGACGGAATCGGCCGCTTGACAAAACTCTCAAACGCCTGTTAAGCGCAACTTAAATCATACGCAAACCTTTCGCCTCGAATTTCCCAATGCATTGCTTCGAACCCCGGTCGGTAGTGGTTTCGGCAACTTCCTTTGTCCTTTTTCGTGCCTCTGTTCTTTCCTTTTTCCTTCCTACCTTCCTTTCCTTGCTTTTGGCGTTCCTTTTTTTTTTTTTTCTTTCTAGCTGAAAAGCTCCTCGCCCACCCTCTAACTACCAAGAAAAAGGGACGTTTAATCTTTCGTATCGTATTGCGGTCCTAAGGTATAACACTCGCGGAATCATTAGCATTTAAATTGGCGCTGGAGGTCGACTGCTGAAGGTGTGCAAAAATGCCAAACTTTCCCACGGACGGGTTACGGCCTTTTTCCGGTTCTCAAAACACCCGCCAGACTGTTTCCATTTCTGTTTCCCTTTTGGAAGAGAATGAGATTTTCTTTAGTGGGGCTGCTGCTGCTAGCTGGTATGAAGGCCATATGAATAGATACATCTTCTGGGTGGGGAGAGGGAGGGAGGGGCGAGATTAAACGTGGTGTTAATGATCTTGGATATCAAAAGAACCGTTTCCGCTAAATGATTCTCGCAAGCTCCGCCTCTCAAACGAGCGCGGTTGCGGGCTTATGTGCAATATCCTTACGCAGCCGCGAACAATTCCTGATCTTTTGAAGTCTCATTATGTAGTAATGATGCGTGAAAACGGCAAGTTTGGATATGAGGAGTAATTTACAGCGTAATAACTGATAAACCTAACTTTATTTTTATTACTTTTATGATGTGCGAGATAAGTTATTTTCTATTTACTATAGCTTTTAATGGAAAAATATTGACCTCATGTGCTCGTTGTCATTATGCTAACGACACGGACTGGGTCAACGAGCTGGTTGATAATGCAGATGGCAATCTTTAATCTTTCACTAAATCGCACCAGACAAATTATCATTCGAGATAAGTTATCACTGTATAAAATTTATACATTATACATTCGCTGCTAAAACAGTTACTGTATTCAGACATCTATCAACCATTATTTCTGTTAAACTACACTCAGGAATTATCAGTGACCTATAACTTGTAGTAAACTTATCTTGGTGATAGTGGAGATGCAAATGACAGAAGATTAATAAACTGGGACTGTGATACTGATATTAAGCATTTGACTTATACTTAAATTCTTGTTTATTTACGAATGATATCGCTCATATCTTTCGTCTCTACTATTTCCTTCTTTTACCCACATTTGCTGTACCTCTCTTAAAAATAAAATACAGAAATTAGGCCAAATGCAAAGCACTGGGACCTAAGAGGTCATTCAGCGATGAAACGGAAACTGACAGTACGAAGGTTTGAAAGGTGTAACAGAAGGAAAACCTCGCAATTGTACAATGAAAAAATTGTTAGAGAGGGTGGACAGTCTGATGGAAGAAGGAATATGAACGGAGGTACAGTTCAAGGAATAAAAGAGGTTGCAGCTAGGGGCCGAATGGACGCTGCAAAGGCCGTTAAAGCAATGCCTACAGTGCACCATCTGAGGTGCACTGACGGCACTACCCCACTAGGGGGTGTAGCTCTCTTCTTTCTGACCCTGTTTCTATCCTCATCAACACGGGCATATCACATTCTGTTAAAAGTTAACAAGTCCATCGGCATTCTCGTCGAACCGATATCTATCGCAGACTTAGATCGATTTCTGATAACAGACGATTTATCATTGATGAGACCTCCTTCGGGTCGGCGCTGCTCGTCGATCTAAAAGATGAAGGCTGCGACGCCTTTACTTGATTGTCTCTATTAGATGTATGTCTTCGGCGTCGATGACCTAAGTTGTCGTGACGCCATGGTACATTTTTGCATCAATCAATCAGTCAATCAGATCTATGTCTTATGGAGAATTTTATAAAGAATCCCTGTCAGACATAGATCGTACATAGTATAGAAAGATTCTACATTGGGACACAGATACTCTCCATAAGACATAGATATAATATAAAGGGGTTGTATTAGACGGGTATAAAGAGTATCCATAAGAAAAATAGAAGATAATACATAATCTGCATAAAACAGTGATATTTATATCAGTGTTCTATGGAGAATATGTATTATCTTCTATTTTTCTTATGGATACTCTTTATACCCGTCTATACAACCCCTTTATATTATATCTATGTCTTATGGAGAGTATCTGAGTTTTAATAACATTCCAGTGATTTGTAATGGATCATATACTTGACGCTTCACTCATATACAACAAAAATAAAAGAAAAAATTAGTTGTTACGACGAAACTGTTACATGTCATTCACAAAATTTTATTTTCCTTATAAACTTCATTACGTAAAGAAGGGTTCTAACAATTGTACGGAAAAAAATCATACAATCTGGTACACCGTTCATATCGTTAACCATCGTTATAGACAGAGTTGGTGATTTTTTAATTTAAAAAAAAATAAATAAACAATAAGTGATTTATTTTATTTTCTTATTTATTTATTTTTATTGTTAGATGTTTTTTCCATCTTTTTTTTTTCTCAAAATGTATTTTATGGCAGAATTACTATTAAATTATCTTTTAGGTTTCCAGTTCCGGCCTAAAGTGTGTACTTGCAATTTCTTTTATATCAAAAGAAATAGATGCAGCACAGATATACTTAAGTTTTTATTAACCTTCAAACCATATTTTTCAATTAGTTTGCTTTCAAATTTTAAAAAAATAATCAAGATTTTTTAAATAAGAAAATCAATGATTTTATCTGATTTTCTACAACTGACTTACACACACAACTTTCGTGATAAATTCCCGTATAATCCAGGACCCACTTAGACAGGTCAGACGGACAGAGAACCGATTTACGCTCTCTCTGCGCAGTGACGTCAGCTGATCCACATCTCACCTGCCTGTGCCCTCTCCCTCTCTCTCCTGCTTAATCCCTCTCCCTCTCTCTTGATTGATTTGGATATCCTAGATTAACAGACATCATATTTATCATGTCTATAGTATATTTCTGAAAGAGGAATAAATATATAACTCTTACCTTACTATAAAGTTTATTTATACTGTTTATCACTTTCATGTGTTTTTTACTTTCACTTCTGCAAGTCTTGTCTTTTTTCTTGTTTATCCTAATATCGTTATCTAATTTTCTAATTTTAAAGAACACTGATATTTTAAAGGCAAAGAAGGCTATGACATCACTTGGTAAATCAACTCCCGCACATTTCATTTCGGATATAATTTTTTTTAAATCTTGTAGATTGACTCCATGCACAGTTTGAAATACTTCCCTCGTTGTAGTTAATTGAGAATAAAATGGCTCTGAGGGAGCGTACAGTTCACCTCTATTTACTTCATCTGTCCACCAGTTTCCCTTGGTCACACATTCACTAGCTTTCTTACCAAAGTGAGGATATTTTACACAAAACTTCTTTGCAATATGCTCATCAATGTATGTAAGAGATTCTTCTTCTATAACTACATCAATTGATTTACATCCATGTTCATCATCGTCAATCTCATCATCTACATCATTTTCCAGCTCACACCCGACATCCAAGTCTTTGAAACAGTTACTAGTAATGTAAAGTTCGACAGCTAGATCTCTTTCACAGAAAGTGCTACCTTCATTATTTGTTTTCATCTGCCATCACTTGTAGATAGACTCTAAATTATCAGTAGTTACGTTTGCCTTTTCCGAGAGTAGAGCAACATCTTTTTCTCAGAGTAATCTCTTTCACCTGAATTTCACAGTGAGAGCATTAGGGTGCTCATATGGCCAAGGCATTTGTCGTATGCACCCAAATAAATGTTCCAATTGTCTTGATTTAATTTCCTAGTCAAAATATATTCTACACCAACAGACTTACGGAGCATATTGTGTAAGCCAATTAGTGAGTAAGAAGATAAGACTACACCTTTCTGAAACATATATAGCCCTTTATGCTGTGAATCTTTTACTCTCATTGTTAACACTACTTCCGCCATTCTATGAAGAACATTTATTTGGTCACATAAGTTGTCACCAAATGCATTACGTGACTGTTTGTCCCCAAATTTATGAGAAGAATTCTTTAGGTTAAACCACTGATCCATCATGTTAATGAACTCAGCAGTTTCCCTCCAGTACCTATTCACCAACAGTCCCTTTTCTCCAAGATATGAAATTGAACAAGAGCATGTATTTGAAAGAAGTCGGGTTGCAAGTTTAACTTGGTGTCGCTGATGACCAGATACATTCAAATGCATTTCACTCAGTTTATATGCTAAACCATACTCAGTCTTTGACGCTGTTAACATTTCCATGATACAGGCATCAGATATGAAACAACCACCCTTCAGATAAAACCCAAAATCAACAAGATTATTCCTTATTAGTTCAACAAAAACAGTCAAAGTAATGGCACATTTGCATAAATACACAATTCAAACAGTTCAACAAAACACAAAAATTGCTGTACATTGCTATAAATACATAACAATTCCTTAAACACAACACCTCCCTCCAATAAAACCTCTAACAAAGCTTTAAACACACAACACACACACACACACTAATACATAGTACTGCATTATAGTTTAATCACCTTGAGGCATAAGGAGAGATGGAATTGCATCATCCTTTAATGTTCATTGTCGCTTAGGAGTATCGATTCTAAGGAGTCTGGATTTCATGTCAACTTTGTAGTCAGTGTCAGCAAAATGCACAGAGCATACCACTGCATTATCAGCGTTTGTGCTATCAGTGCGACAACAGCAATGAATCCATCGTTGTCTTAAATTCCTTTGCCCTTGGAAAACGAAAGTACTGTACTTCTGATCCTGATGTCTCTCTTCTTGTATTATAGCACCCATACACTGAAAAGTTGTTTGGCATATCTGCAGAATTGAAGTATGCCTAGTGGAAAAAGATTACAATGAAGAGGTGTACACACGAGGGTGACTTGGGTCAGGCTGGTGAACAAGACCGCAAGTCAGTGCATGTAGAGGCGTAGCTGGCGTCATCACTCATTCCCGCTGCGCGCTCTACCTGCGCGCCCTCTGACCTGTCTAAGTTGGTCCTGGTATCATCAACAGCCATATGTGACTTTCCGAGAGATTTCCCCAGCATCATCTTATAATATAGATGAATCTAGCAAAATAAATTATTACAGAACCGTCATATAATAACCACGTTTATATTACCGATATACAGCGTAATGAAACTGAAGTAGATTGATTGTTCAACTCTCGTTATGTCTATTAAAACTGGCGTCACAACATCGAGATTACTGACGCCGTAATACATCTAAATAGAAAACTAAAATTATATAAGTTTGAAAAGAGAATCTCATATAAAAAAATATCCAAAAAATATATATGTATTTAATCATAAGACCGTGATTATCTTTATAATCATTTCTTCGGCACTTGCATCTTCTAAAAATAATTAGAAAACAAGCCTTTAATATCAATACACACGCGAGTGAACGGGATACTTATACTTTCCAAGAAACGTTTTTAGTATAAAGAGAAAAATACATTTTACTGACCAGAAAAAGTAAAATAATTTTTTCCTTAAACACTTCTTCGATAATCAATAATATATGACACATTTTAGCAAAAAGAGAAAAATGCATTTTACCGACCAGTAAAAGCATAATCATTTTTACCTAAAACACTCCTTCGTTAATCAATAATACGATATGACCTTAGAGACAACTGTGAATATTGCATATATACGTAATTACTCAAACGAAGTTCGAACGCGATTTGAACCTATTTCTAAAATGCTTACAGGCAGCAGTATGAGAGAGAGAGAGAGAGAGAGAGAGAGAGAGAGAGAGAGAGAGAGAGAGAGAGAGAGAGAGATTTAAATCCTTTTTTGCTTGGAAAAATTATTTATATTCATATTTATTACCAAAATCATTATAACTAATAATAATAATAATAATAATAATAATAATAATAATAATAATAATAATAATAATAATAATAATAATAGTTTTTTTAATATAAACACACAGATCAGAGACAAAAATTTGCAGTTCTGTTCTTCATAGTAAACCTGGCACTTGTCTGTACAGCGATTGCTTTGCTTTTGCGATAAAACAGCAGTTTTTCTTCATTTGGTTTGTATACTAACAGTAATTACTGTCATTATAAGTTAATTAAATGAGTTACTTTTAATGTTTTGGAATTAAAATATGGTCTCCTTGCTTATTATTATTATTATTATTATTATTATTATTATTATTATTATTATTATTATTATTATTATTATTATTGAAAATAATGGCTATTTCAGGCGCTTTTTTTTATAGAAGTTTATTTAGTCTTCTTATTACTGACTTTTCTTCTGCACTCAAATTGGCTATTAAAACGCCAAATGGGGGAGCCATATCAAAAACGCGATTTTTGTCAAATTGAATATATTATACAAAATGCAAGCCTAGTCGACAAAAGATGCTAGGCTTAAAATCCAATTTGTACTGCATTTTGTAAAATATATTCAATTTGACAAATACCACGTTTTTGACATGAATCTCCCATCTGGCGTTTTAATAGCCAATTTGAGTACAGAAGAAAAGTCAGTGATAATAAGAATAGAGAAACTTCTATACCAAATAAACGATGCTGAAATAGCCATTGTTTTCAATGAAGCCCGTATTAATGAAGGTCTCTTTTCAGCATATTAATATTATTATTATTATTATTATTATTCTATTGAAGGAGATTGATGACCTCCCGACTATAAATTAGAGTAGCACCGAAAATATCATCAGTCTACTCAAAGACACGACCTTGGAAATATCTGGTCGAATCCAGAAGAAAAGTCGGCATAAAATAATCTACGGCCATTATACACCGGATTTCAATATATAGAAATTTCAACCAATTCATTCATCTTTTCTTTATGTATCCAAAGGCGCGTTACTCGTTAACCTAAATAATACTGAAAAAGCCGTAATAAGAAGAATAAAAAAGAGCTTCTATAAAATAAAAGCAGCTGAAGCAGCAATCTCCTTCAATAGGTCTTCTACCTAATTATTATTATTATTATTATTATTATTATTATTATTATTATTATTATTATTATTATTATTATTCTGTAGGAGTCTGTTGTACTTGAATGTCCAGGAATGGCGGGGCACCAACAACACTGCGTGCGTTCACTCGTGAAGAGTCTTGAAAAGTCCTTCTCTTTCGACTCATCATTATTTATTGTTACTATTACTACTGCTATTATCAATATTATTATTATCCAAAATGTACGTGTTTTTCCACAGAGCACATCAAACAGTCATCAACCCGGCAGGTGAGGCTCGACGGAATACAATTCCCAGGTGCGAAAGAAAACGCAAAAATTTACTACTCTTTTTACCACACAGAGTGAGTCTATGGTCTCTAAATTATTGATTTCAAGGCAAACGGTTTACAGCCTCGACCAGCTCGTCCCCTACGGACGGCGAGCGTAGGACTGTCATCATTTTACCCGGTACATTTGCCAAGGGGTGGAATTTTGCCAGTTTTACCACAACATTTTTAGAGAAAAAAAAAAAAAGGGGGGGGGGGGTGATAGGTGCTGGGTGGGAGTCGGACTGCTGAAAATGATTCGAGGAGGTACTATAAAAAAAGGAGGGGGCCGGGGTGGGGTCGAAAAAGTCTGACTGCTGAATGATTCCAGGAGGTCCTGCAACCAATCCTGGCATATTTTCTTTCAACGACCTTGGCCACATTTTCCCTGTTTTCGGGTTCCTATTTATTTTTTTTTTCTGAGAACTTTTAAAAATGATTAAGCACCAATGTGCCACGAGTTATTGTTATTCTTCATCGCTGCCATTATCACATTGCATAGGTATGATACGGAGGTAATGCGTGCACTTATGCGTGACGATGCCACACTAAAATTTCCCAAGGCAGTAGTACTTGCATTTTTTTTTTTTTTTTTTTTTTTTTACTGCTGGAGTTTCCAAATGCTGGGGAAGGTCACGTATCATTTTGACCTTTATGCAATATGGCATTGTAATCAATTTTCTATTCTTAAGGGAACGGGACTTTTATAAATAAGCCTAAGGAATAATAAATAATAATAATAATAATAATAATAATAATAATAATAACAATAATAATAATAATAATAATAATAAAATAATAATAATAATAAATGTACAAATAAAAAAGTATAGTTATATATACGTATATCCGCACGCACGCACGCACGCACGCCCACATCCACATATACTATGTATATATATATATATATATATATATATATATATATATATATATATATATATAGACATACATATATATATATATAATATATATATATATATATATATATATATATATATACATATATATACACACACAAACACACACACACACACAGATAGATATATATATATATATATATATATATATATATATATATATATATATATATATATATATTATATGTTGCTACTTTCAAAATGCATATTTCCCCTCTTTGACTGTATAAAAAGTTATATATATATATAGAGTTTTGCAACATTTTTCAGATTCCTTAGCTATGATGTTTAAAATGTGTGTTCAGATTTCGCATAACATAATTTAAAAGTATGTAATGTAGAATGTAAAGAAAGAGAGATATTTACTTTGTCCATTCGAAGCTAGTTTTGTTTCAGTAACTTTTCATCGCCTTGATATTAGAGGAACTCGAGTCTCCATTGTGTTTTCAAAACATGTCAAACTTAATTATCGCTCGACTTCTGTCTCGATCGGGTACATGTCTTTGTTGAGCTAGTACGTACATGACTGTATACTTGTTTTATAGGCGTACGTCTTTGCCAAAACCACGTGTAGGTTTCACGATTTTTCTGTAAAGTTACGTCATGTTAAGAAGCCTCTAGAAAGGATTGCATCATCTTTTGCATGTCCAAAACGTTTTTAGTCCATCAATCTTTTGAGTTGCCCATACAAAGAGGAGAGTGAGAATGTTTCATTATAGACTTGGGATTCCTGGCGTTCAGATCTCTCTCTCTCTCTCTCTCTCTCTCTCTCTCTCTCTCGACATACTCGAGATTATATTAACTTAACGTAAATTGGTCACTGGTAACTTGTAGATTTCAGATTTTATATGTCTTTAGAGTTATTTAGCATAATTTAGTGTTTTTTGTGGAATCTGAAGAGACATTGTACAAGTGTAATGGCGCCTAATTTTGTGAAATACTGTGAATTGGTGAATTTTTGAAAAAGCTGCAGAAGAAAGAAAATTGGTAAAGGTAAAGTGTGTTATATTTTTATTAATTGCAACTAATAACTAATAGTTACAATGGTTTAATGAAATTTACATTTTTACACGTTGCAAATTTTTGTGTTTTGTGTTTGTTTCATTTGAAGTGCATTTATCCATTTTCTTTTTGAAGTGTGTGTTTTAATTTTATATTCTGTGTGATTAGTGTTTTCTACAATTTTGGTATTTTCCACATTTTTCTGTTTTCATTTACATTCACAATTTAATTAACTTGGTTTTTTCATTATTTAATTGTTGCACATTTAAGCGAATTTAACACTTGTGAATTGATTCGCATTTACTTAGAGTTCTTTTCAAGTTTTATTGTTGTTTAGCACTTGTGAATTAATTTCCAAATTTTAAGTATTGCCTAACACTTTTGAATTTTGATTGACTTAGTTTTCTTGAATTTTGTGATAAATTACTTTTCATTTAATTTTACTTAATTGAGTCAAGAATTAATTAAACTTTGCTTTGTTTTCAAGTAACAGTAATTTTCCCTGATATTGTAAATTTTGAGTCTAATAATAGAGTTTTGTATTTCAAATTTTTATAGGTGTTTCTTTTCACCAGTATGATTATATTTATGCTAGGTAGAAACACAGAGTGGCAATTGATCTGTTTTCCTTCAATTTACTTGAAGTGAGTTAGTACTTAGACTTCTGAAATCAGGGAAATACTTTGACTTTTAAAGTTGTTGATGGAGTGATGCGCTTTGATTAATTTAATTACTTACAAGATTACCGCACACCTATTTTGATGAACTTAGTCTGATTTTCTGCAATACTGGTAAGTTGTTAAGAGATCACTGTTGCCTTAGAGTATTCAGTCGATTAGTACCTGTGATGAGGGTTCAGGTGTCTGGCTGTTGTGAGGTAACAATTAATGAATGGTAAGTGTAGTAACCAGATATTTGGCACTTCGTCACAATATATATATAATATATATATATATATATATATATATATATATATATATGTTTGTATGTATGATATATACATTATACATATATGTATGTGTATATATAATATATATATATATATATAATAATATATATATTATTATATAATATATATATGAGAGAGAGAGAGAGAGAGAGAAGAGAGAGAGAGAGAGAGAGAGAGACATACTCGCCCAGTTAGGGGGGTGAGGTTCTTTCTGAAAGGGAGAGCCTCAAGGGTCCCCCAAACGCCGGAGAGGACCACTCGCAGAAAAGGAGAAGCGGAGCGACGCGCAAAGAGGAGAAACGTAGTTAGCGCAAACGACAAAGGAAGCAAACAGTAGCGGGAAATGCTAATATTAGCCGAAACAGAGGAGCACAATGGTCGAAACTCGTCGGCGTAATTAAACTGCATTCTAGACCCCGCTTCCCCTGGGGGGTTGGGGGGCGGGGGCGCCTTCGTCACACGTTTGCATTTACTATTTCCGACTTGCCAGAAGTCGGATTGGACTTCATACAAAGTTCATCACTTTGCTCAGAAGAAGAAGAATAAGAAGAATAAAAACCTTCCCTAGTTCTGTCTCCCTTAAGGGAGATTGAGTTATTCTTTTTATTTCATTCCTCCCCCACCCCACTCTCTCTCTCTCTCTCTCTCTCTCTCTTCTTCTTCTTCTTCTTCTTCTTCTTCTTCTCGCCGAAACGTTCCAAGTTGAATGTTAGGAAGGAGGGCTATAAACGCTCGCCTCTGCTTGACTCGAGCAAATGACCGAATTAATTCAGCCTTATTCGTGCTGAATTGCCCGGAATAAGCGCTCAAGATCCCGTCCACTCTTTCTTTCCGCTATTTGCCAAAGGCATCTCTCATGCACAGGTGCTTTACAGAATCGCCTGCCTTTATAGATATATATTTTTACAGGAATAAAGTGTACTTTTTACAATTGATCATCTCTGCGGCATTCCCAATACCGCAAAGTCCTGTGCATAAGATTCCAATCTGCCTAAGCATTGAGGTGACGTTACGTAAATATGAATCCTACACGTAAAAATTGATAAAATGTATATTGTGTATAGAAGTGAAAAAATATAACATTAGGGAAAATACCTCGTTAATCTGCTTAATACTCATTGTAAGATCGCATTAATAAGACGGAGTTAATTTTTCCAAGTTATAGTATATATATATTCTTTTTTATTATTCACAAAATTTCGCTCGAAAAAAAAAAACTGCAAATCGGTGACTAATCTATCCCAGACTCGTCTCAGCCCAACCCAAATAGCCTATACACATGTATTAAAGACGAAAATGCACATTTTCATAAAATTAACGCCTATCTGTTTACTCTCCATACAAAAACACAGTGAAACCTTTCTATTTGTACAAACTCCGTGTGTACAGCTCACGCACACATATTTGCAACACTTTAATTTTTACATGGCTGAATCCAATCATTATTATTTTATTATTATTGTTATTATTATTATTATTTTTTTTTGCTCTATCACAGTGCTCAATTCCGACGACTGGGTGTATTTATAGTGTGGGGTTCCGGGTTGCATCCTGCCTCCTTAGGAGTCCATCACTTTTCTTACTATGTGTGCGTTTCTAGGATCATACCTCTTCTGCATGAGTCCTGGAGCTACTTCAGCCTCTAGTTTTTCTAGATTCCTTTTCAGGGGGATCTGGGATCGTGCCTAGTGCTCCTATGATTATGTGTACGATTTCCACTGGCATATCCCATATCCTTCTTATTTTTCTATTTTCAGATCTTGATACTTATCCATTTTTTCCCCCTTTCTTTCTCTTCAACTAAACTCTGGTGTCCCATGGTATTACGACATCAATGAGTGATACTTTCTTCTTGACTTTGTCAATCAACGTCACGTCTGTCTGTTTGTACGTATCACCCTATCCGTTCTTTGATACCATAGTCCCAGAGGATCTTTGCGTGATCGTTTTCGATCACTCCCTCAGGTTGGTGCTCATACCACTATTACTGCAAGGTAGCTGATGTTTCTTGCACAGGCTCCAGTGGAGGGCTTTTGCCACTGAATCATGCTCTTTTTGTACTGGTTCTGTGCAAGTGCCGGGCATTCGCTTGCTATGTGGTTTATGGTTTCATTTTTCGTATTGCACTTCCTACATATGGGAGAGATGTTATTTCCGTCTATCGTTCTTTGAACATATCTGGTTCTTAGGGCCTGATCTTGTGCCGCTGTTATCATTCCTTCAGTTTCCTTTCTTTAGCTCTCCCTCTGTAGCCATTGCCATGTGTCATCGCTGGCTAGTTCTTTAGTCTGTCTCATGTATTGTCCGTGCATTGGTTTGTTGTGCCAGTCCTCTGTCTGTCTGTCATTCTCCTGTCTCTGTATATTTCTGGGTCTTCGTCTACTTTTTATTAGTCCTTCTTCCCATGCACTCTTTAGCCACTCGTCTTCACTGGTTTTCAGATATTGCCCCAGTGCTCTGTTCTCGATGTTGACGCAGTCCTCTATACTTAGTAGTCCTATCCCTCCTTCCTTTCGTGTTATGTATAGTCTGTCCGTATTTGCTCTTGGGTGTAGTGCTTCTGTGTATTGTCATATGTTTCCTGGTTTTCTGATCTATGCTGCGACGTTCGCTTCGTCCATTCCACTATTCCTGCGCTGTATCTGATTACTGGCACTGCCCCATGTGTTTATGGCTTTTATCATATTTCCGGCGTTGAGTTTTGACTTGAGTATCGCCTTGAGTCTCTGCATATATTCTTTCCTGATCGTGTCCTTCATCTCTTGGTGTTTTATATCCCCTCCATTATTCCAAGGTATTGTATCCTGTCTCATCTATGTGTTTGATGTGCTTCCATCTGGTAGCTTTATCCTTCAGTTCTCGTTACTTTGCCTTTTTGTATGTTGACTAAGGCGCATTTTTCTATTCCAAACTCCATCCTGATGTCCCCAGATACAATCCTTTCAGTCTGGATTAGGGTATCTATTTCCTTGATGCTCTTACCATACAGCTTGATGTCGTCCAATGAACATCAATGGTTGATTCTGTTGCCTCTTTTCTTGAGTTGGTACCCGGCATCTATCTTCTGTAGTACTTTTGTCATGGGAATCATGGCTACTACGAAGAGTAGTGTGGGACAGTGGGGAGTCGCCCTGGAAGATCCCTCTCCGATATTAACCTCTGCTAGTCTTATTCCAGAGCTTGTAAGTATTGTATTCCAGTTGCGCATTGTATTTTTTGAGCAAGCTGATGGTGTTTTCCTATTATTATTATTATTATTATTATTATTATTATTATTATTATTATTATTATTTGGATGTGCATATCATAACAGGCAATTCTGAAGTACCATGGATAATTCTACATTACTAATCATATTCAAATATTATTATTATTATTATTGATATTATTATTATTTGGATGTGCTTATCACATAACAGGCAATTATGAAGTATCACGGATATTTCTACATTACTTATCATATTCAAGAAACTGGAAATAACGAGAGACACAGCGAACCAGAACCAGACGCTAATCTGCTCAAGGACTCATTGTCATCTTAAAAAAAATGAATTAAAAAAAATAATTAAAAAAAGACAATGAACAGTAACTCCAGCTCTTGTCGAATCACTCGCCTTCCCCTGAACACACACACACACACAATGAATATCCCATTGAAGCAATTCGCCCTTTTGTTTTCCGCAAAGCGTAAGAAGATGAGGAGGACGGAGGCGAATATGTATTCTCAGTTAAGCTCCGCTTGAAAAGACGCTAAACCTTATCTAAATTATGTGGATCAGAGAGAGAGAGAGAGAGAGAGAGAGAGAGAGAGAGAGAGAGAGAGAGAGAGAAGAAACAAACCATTTTTTTCTTTCTTTATATTTTTTGTTTTGTTTGTTATACTGTCTTTCATATGCTTCTCCCCTCTCCGCTTTTTAGCTCCCTTATTCTCCCGTGTCACAGTTTCAAAAGACAAAATCTCTCTCTCTCTCTCTCTCTCTCTCTCTCTCCTGCCAGTTGTCATTATTCTCTTCTGTGTTTAGCTATCTTGCTTTCCTGTCTAACATTTCCATTATCCAAGGTTTTAATTTTGCTCTCCTCTTTCCTTTTAGTCTCTCTCTCTCTCTCTCTCTCTCTCTCTCTCTCTCTCATTATTCTCTTCCAGTCCCATTCCCTTATCCTCGCGCGCGCGCGCGCGTGTGAGTGTTTTTCACCTGCGTTTATTTTTCCAGCGCCTCCTCCTCCTCCCTCGTTTGGCATTCCTTCTTTTGCACCCAAATTCGGTGTGAATTCCTTTGTGTTCAACTTTCCAACCCTTTCCGGAATACCTCAGCATCAGAGAGAGAGAGAGAGAGAGAGAGAGAGAGAGAGAGAGAGAGAGAGGGACAGGTGAGGGGGAGTGATCCATTCATGCGATAACCACAAGGCAAGAGGGAGACTCATTGCTGGTATCATTCCCTGTCGCCTTTTTATTGCGCCATACTTCTCTTTCTTCTTCTTCTTCTTCTTCTTCTTCTTCTTACGCACTACCTCCTCCTCCTCCTCCTCCTCTTCTTCTTCTTTCAATCGAGTTCCGCTTTGGCTTTGGCGTCCCGAATGGTCATATAATGTTTCAGGGTGGAGTGATACAACACCGTTGACAGGAATGAGAGGGAGTCACGGGGTATTTTTAATTGGAAGTCGAAATGTTGTCGTGAATGGGTTGACGGAAAATTGAAATGCTGACAATGTCTGCATTTAAGAGGTTTGCATCAAAGCAGTGATGAAAAACTAGATTAATTTGACAAGATCTTTGCGTTCTTGTGTTCTAGAGGTTATCATTGGCGTGTCATTCTTTTGTAAAAGTAAGTGGGCTCTGGTTTCACGGACAACCATAAAAAAAGTAAACACACACATGCACGCACACACATGAATATATATACATATACATACACACACAAGCATATATAATATATATATATATATATGTGTGTGTGTGTGTGTGTGTGTGTTTGTGTATACATACATATATATATCGCGCAAAAGCCATATTATTCTGTATGTGAAAACTGTATACATATATCTACACTACTACAAGTACGAACTCTTAATGTTTACATTCTTCCGTTATCCTACTCGTAAAAGGGGAGTCTCTTAATCTTATTAAACAATGACTAATTCTTAATTTTATTAAACTAATTCTTGAGGCCTGAGAAAAATTTCATTCTTCACTACTGCCGGCCCCAGGTGACTGAATAAACTATTCATTTCCAACTAATAGTAATATAAAATGAATCAAACTACTAATCCAACGTAA
>NC_087218.1:12597800-12602800 GCF_015104395.2 Macrobrachium nipponense
TAGGACATGGTACATAACAAAAAAAAAAGATGATTAAACGTTTGCAAATTGAAATCGCTACTTTCATCATATGCTTTTGTGATGTATTTTTCGTACGATTTAAGTTCTTTATTTTCTGAACAATTTTCGCTCTCGAGTACGAATTTTTTCCAGTAATTGCTACGTTTAGTTTGTGTATGAATGCCTATTTGTGTGTGGTGTGTGTGTGTGTGTGTGTGTGTGTGTGTGTGTTGTCCAGCATAAAATTAATTCATAGTGATGGTAAAAACAGGTTTGCAAAACCTGGGTCGGGTCAGTGCTCATAGGAATACCATTAATCTGCTTGGATACGTTTTATTGAAAGGAAAAGAAAAAAAACATTGTAGAAAGCCTGTAAAAGGCCTCCGACTCGTGTACAATGATGAATTTGATTCGAGAATTTTCGAAGCGCTTATCAATAATTGCTGCTAGAGCTTTTCTCTAACTGCTGTAAGGAAAATTCGTGTATATAAAAGTGTACAGAAATCATATAAAACAACTGATTTAACCCGTTTTTTCTTCATTTATAGAGGTGCGTCACTAACGCCTTATCCAGTAAAGCTGAGCGTACACACAGCATCCTTAAAAACGTTGCATCCGCGAGAATTGAGATATAGGAGCATCACAGCGCGACTTCTGCTACCAATTACTATTATTATATGGTGGAGGAGGCTGCTTGAAGCCATTGCACGCCGTGCGAGAAGCAAAGAGAATCTCGACTTATTATAAGTCCCTGCTGCTGGCTTCCAGGTCTTATTGTGGCCCATTAAACTTGCGTTAGATTTATAACAACATCTCATTTAAAGTAAATTGTATTTCCCCGTTGTCTTTCACAAGGGATTATTATACTATATGTGCACAAAGTTTAATGTCCAGTGGTATGTGAAAATAATGAGCTACTGGTAGGTTACAAATGCGAGAGAGTGAGGCATCTGCTGCCTTCTTCATTAGCATAAATAAAAGTTATAAGATTGAGACTGTTACGAAAATAGCAAAGACATATTATGAGTGATGGGAGCGCATTAGAGTAATGATTATTGTAGGTCTCTCTCTCTCTCTCTCTCTCCTTCTCTGTCTATACCTATGCCTTCTCTCTCTCTCTCTCCTCTGTCTATACCTATGCCTTCTCTCTCTCTCTCTCTCTCCTTCTCTGTCTATATTCCTATGCTGTCTATCGCGGGCTCTCTTCTACTGTATTTGCTGTCTTCCCCCTCTCTCTCTCT
This sequence comes from Macrobrachium nipponense, assembly GCF_015104395.2. Lineage (NCBI taxonomy): Eukaryota > Metazoa > Arthropoda > Malacostraca > Decapoda > Palaemonidae > Macrobrachium > Macrobrachium nipponense. Next base: position 12,599,042 of record NC_087218.1, read on the forward strand.
CTCTCTGTATGTCTCTCTCTCTCTCTCTCTCTCTCTCTCTCTCTCTCTCTCTCTTTCTATAACTTTTATTGATGCAAACGAAGATGGTAGTAAATGCCCTGCTCACTCGCATTTGTACTCTATCAGTAACTTCATCTTTTTTTTTCTTCTTTTTAGGACAACGGGAAATACAATTTAATCTCTCTCTCTCTCTCTCTCTCTCTCTCTCTCTCTCTCTCTCTCTCTCTCTCTGTAGTGCAGAAGATAAGAGGCAATTCGAAAAGCTATTAGATATGCTACTAGAATACAACATTCAACAAATAAATCACCTGCCAACAAAAAAGGAAAATACTTTAGACCTAGTATTTGTGAACGAGATGAATTATGTTAATGAAATGATAGTTTATAATGCGAGTATTTCAGACCATAATGTCATATAATTAACAGTCCATTCCAAAGCAAGTGAAAACAGAGATAAGCAAGAAATGAAAAAGTGGGAAGGATATGGAAACACAACAACTATTTTCTACAGTAAAAATATAAAATGGTCAGAAATAAATGAGAATTAAACAAAGATTGGATAACATTTTCGTAAGTGATGACATAAGGGTAAAATACGGAGATATTATATAAAATATTAGAGAAAATAGTGGATAAATATATACCGAAGAAGAAAAGTAACATCAGTCATGCATACCAAGAGCAGAAGGATCTTGTTCCAGAAAATCAGAAAGTGGAAAAAAGGTCTTGCAAAAGAAAAAAAATGCATGGAGTTATAGAACTAAAAAGTAAGATAGAAATGCAGAACAAAAGATTATACAATTAAAAGAAAATGAAAAACGGGACTTGGAAGAAAAAACCCTATTAAATATCAAGCAAACCCCAAACTATTATACTCATATGCGAAGAAGATGAATAAAAGAAGAATAGAAATAGGCCCTCTAAGAATTGAAGGGAGATTAACGAATGAAAAAAAAGGAAAAAAAATTTGGAGTTTGCGATATATTGGCAGAACGATATAGAGTGATTCACCCCTAGAATAGATAATGAAGATAATGATATAGTAAGAGGATGAAAATTAGTGATATTTAGCTGACATAGATATTAATGAAGCTGATATTGTGCAGGCTATTAATGAAATTAAAATGGAGCTGCAGCAGGGCCTGATGGAGTACCTGCTATTTTGTTAAAGAAAGTAGTTCATTCTATCGCAAAGCCACTTGCAATATTATTAAGACAAAGTGTAGATACAGGCAAGATTTATGATGAGCACAAATTAGCATATATTACCCCTACTTTCAAAAGTGGATCAAGACTAGAGGCAAGTAATTATAGGCCTGTGAGTCTAACATCACATATTATGAAAGTGCATGAAAGGGTAATGAAGAAAAAATATTATGAAACATTTATATAATTGTTCAATATAGGACAACATGGTTTCGTACCCGGAAAAAGTACACAAACCCAACTGTTAGTCCACCGAGAGAACATATTCAAAAATATGAAAAGCGGAAATGAAAACAGATGTGGTTTTATCTAGACTTTGCAAAAGCTTTTGACAAGGTAGACCATAATATATTAGCGAAGAAAATTAGAAAACACAATATCGTGGATAAAGTAGGAAGATGGTTAAAAGAATTTTTACACAACAGCAAAACAGATAGTTATTGCAAACGACGAGAAATCGGATGAAGCCAAGGTAATATCCGGTGTGCCACAAGGTAGCGTGTTAGCTGCAATACTGTTTGTTAGTTATGATTGAAGACATAGACAGTAATGTTAAGGATTCGGTAGTGAGTATTTTCGCAGATGACACAAGAATAAGTAGAGAAATTACTTGTGATGAAGATAGGAACGCTCTACAAAGACACCTTAACAAAGTATATGATTGGGCAGAGGTAAATAGGATGATATTTAACTCTGATAAATTTGAATCAATAAATTATGGAGATAGAGAAGGAAAGCTATATGCATATAGGGGACCTAATAATGAGACAATCACAAATAAGGAAGCAGTTAAAGACCTTGGTGTGATGATGAATAGGAACATGTTATGCAATGATCAAATAGCAATTGTGTTGGCAAAATGTAAAGCAAAAATGGGAATGTTGTTACGTCACTTCAAAACAGAAAAGCTGAACACATGATTATGCTTTATAAACATATGTTCGTGGTCCACTTGAATATTGCAATATTGATATGGTACCCACTATCAAAGGATATTGCACAAATAGAGAGTGTACAAAGGTCCTTTACAGCTAGAATAGAAGAAGTTAAGGACCTTGACTACTGGGAAAGACTACAATCCTTAAAATTATATAGTCTAGAAAGGAGAAGAGAACGCTACATGATAATTCAGGCATGGAAACAGATAGAAGGAAAAGCAGAAAACATCATGGAACTAAAAATATCAGAAAGAGCAAGCAGAGGTAGATTAATAGTGCCCAAAACTTTACCAGGAAAAATAAGGAAAGCACACAGGACATTAATCCACTACGCACCAGCATCGATAATGCAGCGTCTATTCAATGCGTTGCCAGCTCATCTGAGGAATATATCAGAAGTGAGCGTAGATGTGTTTAAGAATAAGCTCGACAGATATCTAAACTGCATCCCAGACCATCCAAGATTGGAAGATGCAAAATATACCGGAAGATGTACTAGCAACTCTCTGGTAGACATTAGAGGTGCCTCACACTGAGGGACCTGGGGCAACCCGAACGAACTGTAAGATAAGATTGTAAGATCTCTCTCTCTCTCTCTCTCTGCCTCTCTGTCTCTCTCTCTCTCTCCTACCACCGCCGCCGCCGCATTGCCGCTGGTAATTCTGATGGTGACCATTGAGGCAGAAAATGGATCACACGGAAGTTCACTTGATCAAACACACCTGTCTTCGGACAACCGTCCCCCCCACCACCACCACCCACCTCCCCGTGCGTAAGGACGAGCACACGTTTATGCGTAAGTGACACGGGAATAAACTTTTCAGAATTAAAGCTATTTTGCGCAGTTAATATATCTTGTGAAAAACCGATTCAGTCTCAGTAATAATGGACATCTTGTACTATATAAAAAGTTGATTTCCAATAAATTTATTTCAGATCTAAGTTTTTATCTCTAGTACAATCGTTTGGTTGGTCCACTGTCCACGCATTATAAAAATTCTTCATAATTCTGGTGACCCTTTGTCCTAGCAGTATAAAATCCTTCATAACTTTGGTAATCCTTTGTCCAACCATTATAAAATCCTTCATAACTTTGTTAATCCTTCGTCCTACCATTATAAAATCCTTCATAATTCAGGTAATCCTCTGTCGATGCATTATAAAATCCTTCATAATTCTGGTAATCCTTTGTCCTAACTTTATAAAATCCTTCATAATTCAGGTAATCTTTTGTCTTAGCATTATACAATCCTTCATAATTCAGGTAATCCTTTGTCCAAGCATTATAAAATCCTTCATAATTCAGGTAATCCTTTGTCCAAGCATTATAAAATCCTTCATAATTCTGGCGATCCTTTGTCCTAGCATTATAAAATCTTTCAAATTCTGATAATCCTTTGTCCATGCATTATAAAATCCTTCATAATTCAGGTAATCCTTTGTCCTAGCATTATAAAATCCTTCATAATTCTGGCGATCCTTTGTCCTAGCATTATAAAATCTTTTAAATTCTGATAATCCTTTGTCCATGCATTATATAATCCTTCATAATCAAGTAATCCTTTGTCCAAGCATTATAAAATCCTTCATAATTCTGGAGATCCTTTGTCCTAGC
>NC_087218.1:12607800-12627466 GCF_015104395.2 Macrobrachium nipponense
TCTCTACTTCGTCCTCTCTATCCTCTCTCTCCTCTCTCTCTCTCTCTCCTCCTCTGTATTCCTGTAGACATCTTTTCTCAACGTTTTGCTCCTTGTTCCTGTAGAAATACTTTCTCTCGCATAGAGATCTCTGAATTCTTATTAGACATGTTTATTTCTCACGTTTGGTTCTTGTTTTTATCCTTAGTAAATCTCCTTCTCACTCTCACTCAACATCCTCTTCTCTCCTCTCTCTTCTCACTCTCCTCCTCTCCTCTCTCTCTCTGTATTCTGCTAGGCATCTTTCCTCGCGTTTGGCTTCTTGTTCCTGTAGAAATTATTCTACATTTCTTCTCTCTCTTCTTCTCCTACTCTCAATCTCTTTCTCGTCTCTCTCGCTCTCTCTCCTCTCTGTATTCCTGCAGACATCCTTTGCTCAATGTTTGGCTCTTGTTCCTTTGAAGAAACTAATCTCTCTCTCTCTCTCTCTCTCCGTTCTCTTCCTCTTCTCTCCGCTCTCTCTGTGTTTTCTTGTAGACATCTTTCTCAGTTTGTGTTTGTTCTTGTTCCTGTAGAAATAATTCTCCTCCTCTCTCTCTCATCCTCCTCATCGCTTATCTCCCGTCTCTCTCCTGCTCTCTGTAGTTCTTATAGACCATCTTTCTCACGTTTGCTCTTGTTCCTGGTAGAAAATACTTCTCTCTCTCTCTCTCCTCCTCGTCTCGAAATTCTTATAGAACATCTTTCTCACGTTTGTTCTTGTTTCTTCCTATCAAGAAATTCTTTTGGCAAAATGTAAAGCAACAAAAATGGGTAATGTTGTTACGGCATTTCAAAACAGAAAAGTCTGAAGCACATGATTATGCTTTATTTTAAAAACAATATGTTTCGTAGTCCACCCCTTGAATATTGCAATATGATAATGGTACTCCCACACTATCAAAGGAAAAAATATTGCACAAATCTAGTAAGTTGTACAAAAGGTCCTTTACAGCTTAGAAAAGAAGCAAGTAACTTTAAGTGACCTTGACTACTGTGGGAAGACTACAATCCTTAAAATTAATATAGTCTTAGAAAGGAAAGGGAAGAGAACGCTACATGATAATTTCAGCGGCATGGAAACAGATAAGGAAGGGATCAGCCTATAACAAAACATCATGGAACCTAAAAATAAAATTCAAAGAAAGAATCAAGCAGAGGTAGAGTTAATAGTGGCCCGTAAAGGGATCAAAACTAACCAGGAAGGAAAATAAGGAAAGCACACAGGACATTAATCCACTACGCACTCAGCATCGATAATGGCAGCGTCATATTCAATGCCGTTGCCATCTCATCTGAGGAATATATCAGGAGTGAGGCGTAGATGATGTTTAAGAAACTAAGCTCGACAAACTATCTGAAACTGCATCCCCAGACCATCCAAGATTTGGGAAGATGCAAAATATACCGGAACATGGATTACTAGCAACTCTCCTGTAGACATTAGAGGTGCCTCACACTGAGGGACCTGGGTGGGGCAACCCGAACGAACTCTGTAAGGACTGTAAGGACTGTAAGGACTCTCTCTCGTTATTATTATTTGTAGACATGCTTTCTCGTCGTTTTTGCTTCTTGTTCCTTCCTGTAGAAATAATTCTTCTCTATCTCTCTTCTCCTCCTCTCTCTCTCTCTCCTCGTCTCTCTCTCTCTCTCTGTATTCCTGTAGACAGCTTTCTCACGTTTGCTCTTGTTCCTGTAGCAAAATAACCTCTTCTCTCCTTTCTCCGATCTCTCTCGTTCTCTTATCTTCTCTCATCTCCTCTTCTTCCTCTCCTCTCGTCTGGTAATTCCTGTAAGACATCTTTTCTCGCGTTTGCTCTTGTTCCCTATAGGAACTAATTCTCTCTCTCGTCGCTCTCTTGTAATTCCCTTAATACACTCCTTTCTCCACGTTTGCCTCAAAAAAAAAAGATTGTTCCCTGTAGAAAATCAACTCTCTCCTCTCTTCTTCTCTCTCTCTCTCTCTCTCTGTATTCCTTCCTGTAGACAATCTTTCTCACGTTGTTCTTGTTCCTGTATGAAATCTCCTCTCTCTCTCTCTCTCTCCTCATCTGTATTCCTGTAGACATCCTTTCCACCCCGTTTGCTTCTTGTTCCTGTAGAAAATAATTCTCTCTCTACTCTCTCTCTGTATTATTCTTTAGACATCTTTATCACCCGTTTTGCTCTTGTTCTTCCTGTAGAAATAACTCTTCTCTCCAGCTCGTCTCTCTCTCTCTCTCTCTGTAATTCCCTGTAGACCATCTTTCCCACGTTTGCTCTTGATCCTGTTAGAAATGACTTCTCTCTCTCTCTCTCTCTCTCTCTCTCTCTCTCATCTCTGTATTCCTGTAGACATTCTTTCGCACGATTGCTCTTGTTCCTATTACGAAATAGTTTCTCTCTCCTCTCTCGTCTCTCTCTCTCTCTCTCTGTAATTTCTTGTAGATCATTTTTCTCAACGTTTGCTCTTGTTCCTGTATAAGAAATTATCTCCTCTCTCTCTCTCTATCTCTCTCTCTCTCTCTCTCTCTCTACCAGCTGCAAGAACCTTCCTTCCCACGTTTGCTCTCTGCCTCTTCCCTTCCTCTAAATGTTTTCGATAGCCGCTTAGTTGTTCTATCCATTACCCGAACTTAACGACACGTTATGAAATTATGGCTAATTCTCCCTTGACTGAAGCAAGTGCGTCCCGGGCCGATTATCATTATTATTTACCGGCTGAAATACTATTATCTCTCTGCGCTGAGCAACATAGCTTATTTAACGGTATCATATCTTGTTAGTGTTTATTACTGTTCACAGTTTCAGTTCGGAATGAATAAGTATGCGAGGATAAGGAGAGAGAGAGAGAGAGAGAGAGAGAGAGAGAGAGAAGAGAGAGAAGAGAGGAGAGAGAGAGAGAGAGAGAGCACCTTTATCAATATCATATTCCTAAGTGGTAGGCCTATATTTTGCGGTTGGGTTACAAACATCTCGTCTAGTTCATTTGTGTTTAAAAGTGAAAGTGCAGATCATCGAAAGATGAGATGATTTTCGAAGAATGAAAAGACACTTCACTTACCGAATTACAATTAATTAATTAATAAATAATAATATAATAAAATAAGTAATAATAATAATAACTATTACATTATTATTATTATTTTATTGATTATTATTATTATTATTATTATTATTATTATTATTGTTGTTGTTGTTTGTTTGTTGTACCTTAGGAAGGCAACACCCTCTCTCAAGCATACCGCTGCTAGCGAAGTAGCCATTACTTTTTAATAAAGGGTATTATTCTTAAATAATTATTATTAATTATTAGTTATTATTAGTTATTATTATTATTATTATTTTATTATTGTTGTTTGTTTGTTGTTTGTTGTTTGTTTGTTCTAAGTCAGCGAGAAAAAAAGAAAGATCCTTCAAAGTTAAAAAGTCCTCATATGTAAAAAAACAAACGTAACAACGAAGAATCAAAAATGAGATCATCAAGGAAAACTTAGCACATCTACAAAGATATTATACAAAAACAGTATAATTAATAATAATAATAACGAAAATTCTAGGAAAAAAAAAAAAAAAAAAAACAATGGGTCATGTCACCCATTTAAAGGGGTACAAGAGCCAAAGGCATGAAATGACCGCGCTTCGTTAAAAAAAAATAATAAAATAAAATAAAAGACAAAACCGACTGAGATTCCGTTCAATCACAGCCGACGGATTAATCCGAGATCGCGCGTAATAACACGGTCACATTTGGCGCATTTTTCTCTCCGGGACAATGGCGCGCAACTGTCGAAAATGCTGCCTCCCGCCTGGAAAGCTTATTGCTGTCCCGAGACTCCTTAAAAAAAACCCAAAACCCCAGCCCTGTAACTGAAACGAGCAGCTCTCTCTCTTTTTTTTCTGAATGATTTCACTTCCAAATGTTATATGAGTTCCTGTTAATATTCGCTTGTCACGGAGCTCTCTCTCTCTGTAAAACTTTCTACAGTAAAAAAATAATCAAATTATTAGCTCCAACTAGCTACCTGCTAACAGAACTTATTCGAGCCTTACTCCTCTCTCTCTCTTCTCTCTCTCTGTAAAACTTTCACCAACGGTAAAAATTGAAGTCAAAATTATTAGCTCCAACTAGCTACCTGCCAACAGAACTCTCTCTCTCTCTCTCTCTCTACTTCTCTCCTCTCTCTCCTCCTCTTCTCTTCTTCTGCTCTCTCTCTCTCTCTTTAATTCAGTATGGTAAGTTTTCCTCTTAACTCGATTGGCATTAATTTTTATTTAGATTCTCTCTAACACTTATTATCACATTCATTTTGTGTTCTTATTAACAGGCTTACTTTCCCCTTTATTGTAAAAGTCCTTCCATATTCAACTACCACCATTCATTATCATGAGTCTTCCCTTTAATTATGCAGTTCCTCGTTGGACGAGTGGGTTACGTGCTCGCCTGCCGATTTGATAGTCCGAGTTCGCTTCCCCGCTCTGCCAACAAGGAATCAGAGAAATTTAATTTATTTTGGCGGGATTAGATATTTATTTCCTCGATATAAATGTGTATGGTTTTCTTCGGATCCCCATAATAAGCAAGTAGGTCCCGTTTGCCCAAGGTAACCATATGGGTTGCTATAGCCAAAAACGTTAAAATACTAATCCTTGTTTTATAACCAGTTAGTACGAGACTTTAAGAAAACAAAGGTCAATAACCATTGAAGTTTCAATGGAAAACACAACGAATTTGAAGGCAAATATTTTAAAAGCCGATGAAGCTTAAATAAACATAAGGAACTTTTGCAAAATAGAGAATGACTACTAAAAGTCAATAATTGGGAGGCTTCGTCAAGCGGGCAGTTAAAGAATAAGCTTTCACTAGCTGCAACGCACCACAGTCGTCTACCTACTCAGTACGTAATTGTTAGAGCCGCCGGGAGATATAATGGCTTCCCAATGGGGCTTGTCTTTTGATCGGCAAAGTCCTCCCTCCTCCTCTTCTCTCTCTCTCTTCTCTCGTCTTCTCTCGCTCTGCAGTATATAATACCACCTATCTATAATAGGTTAATTATATAATATATATATATATATATAGTATATATTATATATATATATATATATTAGTATATATATTATATGTATACATAAGTATTCATCACGTATCTAATGGTAATGAACCACAAGTAATAAAGGTACAGGACCAAATAACATCACACTAGTAGAATTAGAAAATACCAGGACAATGTAATTGATGATGTTCGTAATTGCATCAACATTGTTTTTTAGCCTCCCCCCCCCCCGCCCCCCCCCCCCAACCTTAAAAAGTCTATATCCCCCGTGAGCTCTTTGTCCACTTTCTGTTTTTTCCTGAATATCATAATCTCCATCCTTTGAGACTATGTAGTTAATAGTTATCTTGTTTCTGTCGGATCTACCTGGATATGGATATTATTTTACCTGTCCTATGTGCCTCTATATAGGAACAAATGTTAAAATGACAGAAATGCAGAAAATATTCTCCAAAGGACACAGGTAATATCACAAACTGGTTTCTAGAAGAACGAATAAAAAAAGCGATCGAGATTTCTGTAGAGCGTATGATGCCGTATAAAACCATCAGCTATGACAGGCACAGCTTCAGTTGCTCACTGGATGTGGTAGAGTGAGGGTGCAGCCCATGCCTCCGGAAAGTGCTGCTAGATGCACAATGGCTAACTTTAACCTCCAATAAAATACAAACTACTGAGGCAAGAGTCATAACAGTTCCACAAATCCAATAGAATTAACCTCAGCGTTGCAGCAATGAGGAGATATAAATTTAGTAGGTGTTTTAAAAAATCCTCCTCTAAAAATGTATAGCCGTTTGATAATGCTAATAACATTTAGAGGGGTGTTGCCTTCCGGTGTACTCAATGTCAAAAAGGGGAGATCCTAATATGACCCTTGCTTTATATTTCAAAATATGGAGCAGACTTTCCAAGAGATCTATTCTCATCTGACCACTAGGCCCTCAGTCGTCTCTTCGAGCGATTATTTAGAAATTATATTATATTGTCAGTCACAAAGCACTTCTTGAAAATTTTATGAAACTGCGATTGTCAGTGGATAGTATACATTTGATATTAATTACATATCATGAAACTTCTTTCCCCACAAAAAAAAAAAAAGTGCAATTAGGGACGGAATACCTCTCTCTCTCTCTCTCTCTCTCTCTCTGTATATATACTTATGTATATAGTATATGAAGGGAAAAGCCACGAATTAAAGGGATACAATGGAGTATGCTAAGTGAAGGACATTGAGTCGAGAGGCCTCTGAAAACGCTATTGTTTAACTTTCCTTCGGGGCTTTTTGTTATACACACACACACAGACATATATATATATATATATATATAGATATATATATATATATATCATATATAACGTATATGTGTGTGTATGTGTGTGTGCTTGTGTCATGCTTGTGAAATGTCAAAGCAGAACGCGACTTTTAGACTTGCAGGCCACAAAAAAAAAAGAAAAAAAACAGCTCGAGGCTCGCTCTTGACCGAATTCGTCTATTTTAATATCATCAAAGCACTGACACAAACCAATACAGATTTTTCAATATATGCTAATGCAAGAGCGATACCAAAAATAAAAAAAGGGGGGGGGAGGCCTCAAATAAAAGCGAGAAGGAGGAGGAGTAATCTTGTAAGGGTTTAGTGTGCCACTTGTTAGTAAGTGAGAGGTCAACATCTTTTCTCCAAAACCTGCTCCCCTTTCATTACTTTTACTGTACCTCCTTTCATATTCTCTTTCGTCCATCTTACTTTCTAGCCTCTCCTAACAATTGATTCATTGTGCAACTGCTTTGAGGTTTTCCACCTGCTACACCTTTCGAACCTTTCACCCTCAATTTCCATTTCAGCGCTGAATGACTTCATAGGTCCCAATGCTTGACCTTTGACCTAAATACTATATTCAATTCAATTCAATTCAAGCCTTGCTTACAAAAGGCCTACACCGAACACCTTGGTTGACAGGCGGCAAAGAAATTGCCTATTCCAATTTCTTGGATCGTAATGTAATTCGATCAAATTATGTGAAGTAGACTTTGACACAGTTATGCAAATCTTAGGAATTTCCAAACTAGATTAATCTAAATCAAAGGAAATGTGACAATTGCACAGATCCTAAGTAATGTGGGGTTTATCTGTTCATTTGCAAGACCATTTCCCACTGAGAAACAACCCATTTGCGAGGAGATGGCCTTTAGAAAACGAGATTTCGAGAAAGGTCGACAATTGGCTTTCACTCATTAACAAGAGACGCACTCCTACCTTTTTCCATAATTACTCTTCCTGTGGTCTGTTTGATAATAAATCCCCCCCAGTTCTTTCAATTCAGGGTAAATATATTGAAAAAATCCTTGCTTTTTCTTTTACCAATTTTCTGAAGATGCTCAAATGTCTAAAACTGGTCGAAAGCACATGATGTTTTCTACCCATGTAATTGTGGATGTATGTAGTGTGTGTGTGTGTGGATGCGTATATATATATTATATATATATATATATATATATATATTATATATATATATTATATATATATATATACATGATTATAATCAATCAGACACGTGACTGATTTATATCTCTCTCATTTCAACAAGGAAAACTGAAGACTGGTTGTAAATCCTGAAAGGTTTCAGCTTTATTTCTACGTTGTAATCGAATGACCTCCATAATCACTTAGAAATAAAGTTAAAACTGATCAACATTCCCACGCAATCTATGATTTTAAATGTGTTAATGACATATGTGTACTTTATATATATATACATAAACATGTATATATATGTATAAATATAAACCATCAGCCCAATTGCCATGATGAAAGGAACATTTCTTGGAGATATAAGGCGTCGTCAAACTTCAAATTTCAGTCAAAACAAGATCATATGTATAGATAGACACGACCACCAAAACGCCCATAAATATGACGAAGGCTGTTAATAGATGAAATAGATAAGTTATTCAGACTTGGCTTGACGTCACATCCATCATTGTTTTGTATGACTGCTTTTAACGCTCGCTCCATTATGAATTTTCATCTGACGGAGAGCTGCGCCTGATTTCAACTGCCATGTCGGTTTAAAATACAAAACTAGCTTTTCAAAGCGGATCTCAGCAGCTCCGAAGTAAAAGTATTGCGTCATGGAATGAAGGCTCAATCAAGGAAAGATGAAAGTAAAAAAAGAGTGTTGCCAAATGCTGTGAAGACAGAAGTTTATCGACCTGGAATTAAAGAAGACAATAATATGGGTTCACTACGGTTTGACTTGAGGATTGCTAACTCACAGGGGTTCAAACGTGGGTTTGCAAACCCCTACGGAATCACATGGGGTTTTCCAAGGGTTACTTAAATGACTGACGGAAGTTAAGAGAGAGAGAGAGAGAGAGAGAGAGAGAGAGAGAGAGAGAGAGAGAGAGTTTGTGTGTGCGTTGGAGGGGAGGGTTGTTATTCAAACTGGGGGTTAACTTCGGATTTTCCAAACCACACGGGCTCTCAATATTTGAACTAGGTTTTGGTGAGTGTTCATCTGATAGTCTGACTTAAGAATCGTGAACCCACTAGAGTTCAAAAGAGGGTTTGAATTGGGGTTTCCTGAGTGTTCACAAAAGGGGGTCTTCAACCCACAATTACTCCAATGGGGGTATGAATTAAGTCTTGCTATGTGTACGAGAGAGAGAGAGAGAGAGAGAGAGAGAGAATGAAATGCTATTCATCTGAATAATAATAATAATAATAATAATAATAATAATAATAATAATAATAATAATACAGTGCTTTTAACATATATATACACATAGACACACATGTTTGTCCCATATGAATAAGGTTTATCTTAATAATAATAATAATAATAATAATAATAATAATAATAATGCGTGTGTGCATGAATGCTTGTGTATGTACGTACATGCGTAAAACCGCTCAAAATTTGAGCCAGGCTGTTCCCCTCTGAATCAATGCCTGGCCAGTGAATGTTTTCTGCCCTACTTCCTTCCCGACACAGGACCACGCCCTTATGCTCAAGAGGAAACTGCTTGAGTGATGGACTAAATCGATGTCCGCGGAATGAAGAAAAATGGATGTTAATCACAATATGGAGGCCACGTCGTCACTCCCGGGGAAATACTCCCTATCTTACTACTACTACCACCGTATCACCATTTTGATGTCTGGAAATGCTTTCTTATTCATTTTTTTTTCGTTCTCTCTTCAGCTCCTTTGCTTATATCATCTTTCCCTTTTGTATTTTCCTTCCTCTTCTTCTTCATTTTCTTGTTGTGGTTCGCACATTTGCATCTTTCTCAGTTTAATAGGTACCTCATACTATAGTAGATTCACATCAACCGTGCATTTGATGTCTAGGTCAGTCCCTTACGACGCTCCTGATTGGGTGCTGATAAGCCAATCACAGGGCTGGAAACTCTCAGTCTCTCTCGAGAGAGTTCACATGGGTAGGGTCTATGTTCCACCTCTCCTGAGGGATACGTTTTTCAAAAGTATCCCTAAGTAGAGGAGGAACATATATCCTGCCTATGTGAACTCTCGAGAGAGACTGAGAGTTTCCAGCTCTGTGATTGGCTTATCAACAGCCAATCAGGAGCGTCGTATGGGACTAGCCTAGACGTCAAATGCACGGTTGATGCGAATCTACTATATTACTCGCAGGTCTGCTGTTTACTCTCGTATTTCATGTATTCGTTGCTTCTTTAGCTACCTTTAGCACGATATTCTTTTTTTATTTTATTTATCTTTTTATTTACTTTATTTATTTTTATTCATCTATTTATTTATTTATCTATTTATATTTATTTATTTATTTATTTTTTTATTTTTTTTTTTTTTTTTTTTTTTTGCTATTCGAGCATTCCTGTACCTCCACCTAACCATTATAACATTCTGATGACCAGAACGGGGCTCCTATCTTGTATGTCTTTTTTCTTCCTCACCCCCACCAATTTCCAACGTTATTACTAAAAAATACATTCTCTCCATCCTCCTCTATCATTCTCTTTCACCTTTACTTTATTCCTGCCCCATCCCATCACCACTTCCCACCGACCTGAAACAGCTCACACTCTTTTAGTATAGACTCTGAACTTCAAAAGTACATCATATAAAATTTACTCTCATCAGCCTTCAGGCTCGTTTCATATTCCGTGCTTTGCATTCAATTCGTGTTGAATAAAAGGTTATTATTGCGATGCCGACTTTAGAAAGCGGATCGAGAAAATACATAAGATTCAATCGTTTTAAAACGCTGTTCATCGCATCGGATGCAGATACGTTTTATTGAAATGGCACACGATCTTTTCCCCTCTTAAAAGCTTATCGTCTACGTCTGCTTTTGAGTGTAATGAAATGCGATTCTTTCATTAAAAAAAATTGTCAAAGTATCAGATGCATAAAATATACTAGGTTTGATTCTGACTTGGCACAATTTTGCCCTCGGTAATTTTTCTCGAACTCGTTAAATTTCACTAAGGCGACATGAAAGATGATCGGCCAGGCAGGGATTATAAGTGAAAGATCTATTTCATTTATATGAAACTACAATATGTAAGAGACATATTTCATTTACATGGAACTACTATAAGTAAGAGATTCATTTCATTTATATGGAACTGCTATAAGTAAGAGATCTATTTCATTTATAAGGAACTGCTATAAGTAAGAGATCTATTTCATTTATATGAAACTACCATAAGTACGAGATCTATTTAATTTATATGAAATTACTATAACTATACGTAAGAGACCTATTTCATTTATATGAAACTACTCGTTATAATGGAGTGTTTACAAGCATGAAATACAGGACTTTAAAACCAGTTAACAATTTACTGAACAGTTGCAGCTTTAGTTAAGTTTATTTTAGTTTTACCAGACCACTGAGCTGAATAACAGCTCTCCTAGGGCTGGCCCGAAGGATTAGGTATTTTTAATTGGCTAAGAAGCAATTCGTTACCTAGCAACGGGACCTACATCTTATTGTGGGGTACGAACCACATTATATCGAAAAATGAATTTGTAATCACCAGAAGTAAAGTCCTGATTCCACGTTGGCAGAGCAGGGAGTCGAACTAGGGACTACCGAATCGGTAGGCGAACACGTAAACCACTCGTCCAACAAGGAATTATAGTTGCAGCAACTGGAACACTCGCAATATCGACAAAAACGGAAACCATTTTCACTTACTCGGGGAGTAAGCCGACAAACTACTTTTGTTGATGTCTTTGTTGTTGTTCTTGAAATTGTTGATCTTGTTGGGGGAGAAGGAAAGCCTAAAAAGCTCTGAAAAATGTGTTTCGCGTTGAGTTGAAGAGACAGGAATTTTAAGACAGGATATTTATGACTTAATTATTAGAATGAAAATGTAAAAAATAAATAATGTGCATGTTAAACAGCACAGAAAAATTATTCCTAATAAAATATAGACCATTCATTTTAAATTTTCGTTGGTGAAACAATGCGCTACTTGACCGCAGATTTTAGCACGTGCCGCGACTAAGCTGGAGATCGGATTACGCCTTGTTATAAAAGCGGAGAAGGTGTATAAATAGCAGTAAAACAGTATTAAGAGAACAAAAGTTAACAGTAGTCAATAATACAAAAAGAACAGCAGTGGATAATAATTAAGGAAGGGTAGTCAATACGAGGAGAAAAAAAACAATGAAAAGAATAAGAGCAACAGAGAAAAATTGAAACAAAAAAGAATAAACACGGCAACTGCAACAATACATTTCGCAGTGAAAAACTGCCGCGATAACTTCAAAAGCGAAGAGGGGAAAAAAATATCCTACAGCAGAAAATGAAACAGCAACTCATACAACAACGACACCGAGAAAAAGTCAGACAATAAATAATGGTTTTAATACGTGAAACCTTCATCATTCACGCTCCATCACGAACGGCTCCGAAAGAAAGGAACATCAGGAAAAAAAAAAGATATAATGCTTGAGGGGAAAAAAAATAAAACCCCACCAAAAATGAGGCTAAAAATGAGAGAGAAGAGAGAGAGAGAGAGAGAGAGAGAGAGAGAGAGAGAGAGAGAGAGAGAGAGCAATCATCATTTTTCATAAGAACAAGCTGGGGGAGCTAAGTTAATGAATTTGTGGAGCGTTCTCCCAGAGGAGAATTAATGGTGTGACCATTACACTAATAAGCGGCCCCTCGTAATCTTCAGTTGCAATTCTTCCTCTGTATTTGACGGCCGCTGTTTGTTGTCTTTTGTTTCGCGTTTTTGTCTCGTTTGTGTTAGCGTGCTTGTTAGAGAGAAGAAAAGAGAGAGAGAGAGAGAGAGAGAGAGAGAGAGAGAGAACACGGGGGACGTAATATGCGATTAAATGCTAGAATCCAATTCCACTTCGCGATAAACAAAAGGAATGTTACGTTGGATTCATGGTGTCTTTTGGAATTTCTCTTTCTTTCTCGTAGAAATTCGTTCACTGATAATGATTATGGGAATAGCGCACAAAAATTTTAAGTGAGTATAAAAGCTGCCACACCAGCCCCAAACGCATACACAAACTCATGCACACATACACACTCACACACCCACAAACGTACTATATATATATATATATATATATATATATATATATATATATATATATATATAGATATATATATAATATATACTATATAGATATATATATACGTATATATATATGATTAATATATATATATATACACGTATATATATATATTATATATATATATATATATATATATATATATGATATATATATATATATATATGATTTATATATATATATATATATATTATATATATATATATATATATAGATATATATATATATATATAGAATATATATACGTATTATAGATATAAATATATATATATAGTATATATATATATATATATGAATATGTATATTTATGTTATATATATACATTAATATACATATTTACATAATATATATAATATATATATATATATATATATATATATATATATATATTTACGTGTACCTATTAACAGGCACATCTTAAGCACCACAGTATAAAAACACACACACACAACACAGATAAAAGTTCACGAAACTGACGAAGGATCGTGAATGAATTTCCAGCCACAAATACATAGACAGTAAATTTAGTGGCCTTTCTTTTTCCGAGTAGAATCTCGAGAGGTCGGCGATGTGCAAAATCGATTTTGTAGGGAAAAGATAAAAGTCCATATCGACTCTGAACAACACAGATCCGAGGGGCCTTTGGGTTCGAAAAAGCTTGTCAGTCGAAAGTGAAAGCTCCGGGGTTTTTTTTTAGCCGAGCTGGACAAACACCGGATGTGTAACTCCAGGTTTTCTTTAAATATTTTGAATGCATGCAAGCATCCAGGTTCTCTTCATCATTATATATATATATATATATATATAATATATATATATATATATATATATAATATATATATATATATACACAGATGAAAAATAAGGGAAGGGGTGTAGGTCCTGACCGGTTTCGACTTTATTTCCAAGTCATTAGGATTCACAAATATACACACACACAACACCACACACACATATATATATATATATATATATATATATATATATATTATATATATATATATATATACATATACATTATATATATATATATATATATATATATATATATATATATATATATGCAGCACGGTTTAGACAACCAAATTAAGGAATGTACAAGCGTAAAAGATACACTATACCTGAGATAAAATGCACCAGAGTCGAGTAGAAAGTTTTATAGATATGTAGAGATATTCGTACTTTCATACATACATACATACATATGTACAGTTAAGAATGAGAACCGAACAGAAGTAATGTCTGATATTAGTCATACCTCTCAGTCTAGGATAGGCATACCGGAATTAAATTTTCAAACCCAAACAAAGAATATTGAGTGGCACGTACGAAGAACCTGCCAAAAGTGCCCCTCTCCCTACCCCCACCTCCGCCTACTCTCCTTAACTTTACATATGAGCAGTCATAAACGCCAATTACCACCAGAATCTAAACAGCATCCAAGTCATCATCTCTTATGTGAACGCAACTCAAGGAGTATTACCAAAAAAACTTCTGTACACTCGAGCAGGAGACAACTGAAGACTAATTAGGGTTATACATGATCTTAAATTCTCTCCTCCTGTCCCTTATCAGAACAGTGCGTGACCGTGTCAGGCTGGGTTCCTGTGGGCGCCAGACTAGCTGGATGACCCAGACCTACTTGGATCAGAACTATAACGAAGGCTGGAGATGAGTGGAGATTTGTGGAAGTCAAAGCACAGGAAAGATATGATTGGGTGAATTTCACAGAGACCGTTTGTGTCACGCGGCGTTAAGAGGCGATGATGAATCTACATGAGAGAGAGAGAGAGAGAGAGAGAGAGAGAGAGAGAGAGAGAGAGAGAGAGAGAGAGAGAGAGAGCAACTGCACTTATCAATATAGGTTCTAAAAAGATATTATTTTGCAAAATGAGTCTGGGGTTTAGTTATTCTCTTACTTCATCAAAATATCCATGACTCATATTCATGAATTCTCTCTCTCTCTCTCTCTCTCTCTCTCTCTCTCTCTCTCTCTCTCTCTCGATGCAAACTACGAATTTACCAATATAATTACAATAAGCTTTGCCACAGGACCCAAAACCCTAACCTCTAAGAGGATTGATCATTCAAAGACCAAATCCTTCAATAACTACAAAGAAAAGTGTCCCCTGGACCTTCCCGAAAAGAGAATACTTCATGAGACATTTTTAAATCTGCAAATAACACCCAGCTTAAATTTCCTAATGATAAGAAACTCAGGTTGAAAACTGTATTTTCAGAGGGATGCTGTTCACGTAAACAGAAATGTTGATAAAGGACTGATAGTCATAGTAAAGTATTTATTTTTTTCTACCCAGAGGACTATAAGACAGGTAGCTCACGGCTCTTATCTAGCCTAGGCCCGAAGAAAACAAGGAAGAGAAAGGGTAAGAAGAGAGAATGAACCTCATCCCAGATTATAATAATAATAATAATAATAATAATAATAATAATAATAATAATAATAATAATAATAATATGCAGGAAGGAAACCCTCTTTTAAACATGTTTTATTAAAAGTAATTGTTGCTTCACCTGCGTTAATTTTATAAGGGTTGTTCTCTATTTTTCTAATTACTGTTTTCTCATTGTTGCTTCAACTGGTGAGCAACGCACCGAAGGTTGGCATGTCTCAAATAGCTAATTGTCAAAGTCGATTTTAATTTTATTCAAATGCCGGGGGTGGTAGTCAAATTTTCAGGGTATATAACAACAACAACAACAACAACAATAATAATAATAATAATAATAATAATAATAATAATAATAATAATAATAATAATAATAATAATAAAACGTCGATGAACATTCACGTTCCAACTGATGATAAAGAGTACAAGACCCATTAAATAAAGTTCTGTTTTTCAATTTTTTTTTCATTGTTACACACCCTTTCACAGATGAACAATTTTATCCTGCTATCATCTTCGATGGAGTGCCCTCGTGGTATGATTTCCCTGTTTATACATCTTTTTGAGGTCTCTGGACCTTGTATCCTGAAGTCCTTAATCTCGCTAATGGTCCGGTGTAAACCTCCAAACGGTCATTGCTGATCCTTCGTCTTCTTTCAATCTTGGGTATTTGTAGTAATCCTTCTTTCGTAGTCCACGAGACGTGATACCCGGCTTGAGAGCCTGACCAGGTTAAAATCACAGTCCAAAGAGATCAGATAGCTCTTGATTGAAATAGGCCTGATTCTTTGAGATCTGCTTCTTATAGAAATTTTTTTTCACTGATTTTATCAGAATACAAGAAGGGGCTCTTATCAGCTCTTGGAGGAATCTCCAAGTATCAGCTCACTACCAACAATAGCGGGAAACATCAATACATTTTGTCATAGAAGAGGTAGGCCTGTAGGACCTGGTCTAAACGTCAAACC
Source organism: Macrobrachium nipponense (assembly GCF_015104395.2). Classification (NCBI taxonomy): domain Eukaryota; kingdom Metazoa; phylum Arthropoda; class Malacostraca; order Decapoda; family Palaemonidae; genus Macrobrachium; species Macrobrachium nipponense. The sequence continues at coordinate 12,623,814 of NC_087218.1, forward strand.
AGAAGGATTAGTGAAAATCCCCGGACTTTCACAAGGCAAAGATCAGCGGGGACCTTGTGTAGGTAGGCACCGGACCATGGAAGAGATCAAGGGCCAGGTGACAGATAGATAAACAGGTCACTGAACTGAAAATGACGTTAGAGAGATACTGAGTATGACAGCAGGAGCTATAATAGGTTAAGAGCTATATGCTACCAAGAAAAATATGTATATAAAGATGTCAACACTTTCCCGAAGACATGAAAAATTTAAAACTCAAATTCCACCCAATATGTTTTTTTTTTCTTCTAATGAAAATAACATTAGTAATAATAATATAAATGCTTTCGAGAAAAATTTGTATTTAAAGATAACAACACTTTCCCGAAGACATGAATAATATAAAACTAAAAATTCCACCTAACAGGTCTTTCCTCTAGTAAAAATAATAAATAATATGAGCTTCCACACTCTGTTTTGATAATGGTCATCTTCATTTAGACGTCGTTCCTGAGACAAATGGCTGCATTAAACACGAAGATTGTATATTGTAGAATTCAACAAACGGGCTGTACTTTTAATAAGGTCTACAACAAGATATCTTCTACCCCACAAAAATAGTTCTCTCTTCATGCTTTTACCAATCCCCGCAAGCAGAAGGAAACAGAGGTAACAATATTTCTTCTTCGTATTTATTTCCAAGAAGAACGAAATATCAAAAGTTTGTTATAAGAGTAAGTGTTATTCAGAAGAAGAGATAGAGGACGGATGGATATGCTTCATGTGAAGCGCCTATCAAATAAGTCTAGAACTTTTATAAAACTATGCTATCTCTGCCTCGCTGCATCTTTGGTTTCGATCAACCACAGTCGACTGACCACCAGATACACAATGATGTCGGATACTTCACTCCTCCTGATATCATTTGCATTATCTATTTATAGGGGAGGAGTAGGACGCACTAAGTTTAAACACAAATGTGTCTCCAAGTTAGATTTGGTCAAAATGATCTCAAGTATTTCTGAATTTCCATTCATCATTGATAACTGATGATGGGAGTGATAAAGCTTAGAGAAAATTCTATGGTTAGAGCCGTCAGAGGAGAGAGAGAGAGAGAGAGAGAGAGGAGAGAGAGAGAGAGAGAGAAGTAAGTATAGTAATTATGAAAAGCATCATGAAAATATTTGAAACACCCATTAGAAAAAAATTGATAAAATGTCGAAAACAACATAAAAAAAATTTTATTTAAAGAAACTGGCAAGAACAATACAATCGTCAAGAAACAAAAGAAATTGCATTAAATGGAAAAAAAAACTATGTGGAATAAAGACGAACGCGAGGAGTGAGGTATCCTTCGAAGCTGTCATCTTTACTTGCTGACGTTACTACATACGTTGTAGATTAACATTACTGTAAATCTTTCACGACTGTTATAAATAATTACAATAATGCGTTAGCGGTATGACAGGATAATGTGCTGGAAAACAAAGCCCTTTCTATAAGTTGAAATGATATGCTGAACACAGTTCATATGAGAGAGAGAGAGAGAGAGAGAGAGAGAGAGAGAGAGAGAAGTAAGTATTGCTTCGTTGAAGGTAGACTACATACTTCTCTCGTCTATATTATTTTTCCTTTTCCTCCCGCCTCTCGCACCGCAGTCGACTGACCACCATTTACATATTCAAATGATTAGGGAAACAGGGTCATAATTGGTTTGAGGGAACGTGACGAATTATTCCATCCCCCTGGGATCGAGCCCGGGAATAGTCGTTGATAAAAACGAACCGTCGCTTGCAATGAGAGAGAGAGAGAGAGAGAGAGAGAGAGAGAGAGAGAGAGAGAGAGAGAGAGAGAGAGAGAATGTCAAAACACTGTCTTAATCATTTGCCATTTAACAAGAGAAAAATCTTAAATTCTATACGATCCTGAAGAGTTTTACGATGCTGTTCTTATAATCAATTTTTTTTCAAGCAATAAACAGACTCTATCATTTTCTTGATTTAAAAATTGATACATAAGAACATTATGTTCAAGCTCAGTGAGTGTTTCTATTCAATACTTTGAAGTAAGCTCATACCAGATGAAAAAGAAGGTTTCACTTTTACTGAAGTCAACGTCTCGTGCAATTTTTGTGATATATACATATATACATACATGCAAAACACATACATATATATATACACATATATGTAAATATATTATAATATATATATATATATATATATATATAGAATAGTATATATATATATATATACTCTATATATATATATATATCTATATATATATATATATATATAATTATATATATATATATTATAAATATAATTTAATATTATCATATTATAATATATATATATATTATATATTATACACACCATACACACACACATAAAAGACATAAGCATCTAGAGACGGATCTTTTAGGAAAAACGCCTAAAACCTACTATTGAAAAACATGAATAGCAAAAGAAATGTCTTGTATTAAACATTTTGCAGAATAGACACCACTGGTTCTTGATTTTTATGGGCATCCCCCAACTGGCGAAAAAAAAAGTACACATATGATTTTTAATCCCTTACCACATATAATCTGTGGAGCTATTATGCAATCTGTTACTATGCTTTGGAATCCTATTACTTCTTACAGTTTCCCTGGTTCCTAGAGAATCTTGCCAAGAGGCAAGATTCTCTTTCTTAGGTTTTGAACCCCCATTTTATTAAATTTTTAAAATTATTTTTACTTGCTATATAAATCCATTGGGATGCCCGTCCCATCGGCCTTTGCCAGATAAAACTGGAGCCTCAAAGCGTCGACACTACACCCTATTAATTGCGGCTGGCTTTGGCGAGGACGTCTAAGGATCCCCACAAGTCACCGAGAGGTTCCTCCTCGTCAATCCCTCACCCCCTCAGTGACGGCAGGATTTAGCCTGTGGCTTCTTAAGCGGAGAAAATCCCCGTCCCCTCCCTCCCTCCTCTCGGTTCCTCTCCTCTTCGTAAGCTGGCGATTTGAGTTCGGGAAGGAGCGGGCCTAATTGCGTTCGGCGCGAATCTTTGATCGTTTCCAGCGAGAAGGAGCGCGACGCCAGATCATTCTTGAGATTCTTTATTCAGGGAATGCGCAGGTAACTGGGTAACTCCAGTGGGGAGTTTTGTATAAGAGGGGACAATAGTAGAAAAAAAAGAAACAGAGAGAGAGAGAGAGAGAGAGAGAGAGAGAGAGAGAGAGAGATCTCAGAGAATTACTTCGTTATGTGGTAGAATATAGTATATTTCGCTCAAGTCTAGTATTATTTTTTCATTTCCTCTCGCCTCTCTCACCACAGTTCACTGACCACCATTTGCATACTGAAATGATTAGGGCAACAGAGGCACATCTGGTCTTCAGGGAACGTGACGAGTCGTTCCCTCCCCGACGGGATCGATTTCGGGACCAATCTATAGTTAAACGGACCACCGTTTGCAATGAGAGAGAGAGAGGAGAGAGAGAGAGAGAGAGACTTAATTATCGGCGGTCTCTAATCCCCCAGGGCCTCGTTCAAAGAAGACCGCGCAGTCTCCCTTTTTAGGGGGGGGGGAGTAGGGGAGGGGGAGGAGGGGGAGGAGGAGGGGGAAGGGTGAAACGCAAACCCCAGAAAATTGAAAAAGACAACAACGACGCTGTTTAGAATAAT
>NC_087218.1:12627966-12635466 GCF_015104395.2 Macrobrachium nipponense
CTGTTTAGATAAAATCTATATAAAATACATATTAAGGCACTGTAGAGTATGTTATCATTCTTATTGGAAACAAATCTAGCAAAAACAATTGTTGTTTACTTTAAGAAAGCAATACCTGAGAATTAATTTTGATGAAAAAAAAACGACAGAGGGCAAAATCTGATTTACAGATCATACTATATAGTATACTTGATAGTAGCACCCAGTCTATACTGAATTACTTTCTATGGTCATTGCTTCCCCATCTGTAAAATGAATTACTTTTTATGGTAATTTCTGCCTAACATAGGTTTGTATGAGCTCATGTTTAGTACACAGTATAAAAAGGGTCTGCACAATTTAGTTTAGAGGCAATAATGGTGAAAGCAGTATGCTTTGCGAGCGTGAGTTACTTTCCGTGAAAAAAACAATGCCATGACTGAACACCACCCGTATAAAACGGTGCCAGTAACGACTATGGTTCGATATTCAACTCGAACCGAACTCGCTGATCGCTAAAAAATACCGATGGACGAACTGGTTTGTGGCCTGAACATGCGGAAAGTTTGTCGATTGACAACGTTCATCGGTAATAAAAACGTTAGCATCAATGTTACTGATACAATCTGAATGATAATATTAATGGTAGTTCTAACACTCACCATCAGCCGGGAAAAGCGACGGCCGCCTTCCTGAGTGACAGAAGTGTTCCTTCCGGCAATTCTTAAAATCCTTGAAAGCTGTCTACGTTGTTCCCCTGAGAGGAACGTATGGGTCTTGAAGAAATAGACAGGCCTAGCTGTCTACATTATTCTCCTGAGAGGAACGTATGGGTCTTGAAGATATAGACACGTCTAACAATCAGATTTTCAGGTTCAGGGCAAAGGCAGGGTTGCGGTGCCTCGCGATGACGTGCCCAAGGGAGGGTATAAGGGCAATCCTGTCATAACTGCCGGACGGATAATTTATGCGTTCTGGAGCTCTAAGATGCTTTCCACGTTTATGTGAATCACGCGTACCTAGAAAAGGAAAACCGTTCATGTTGTAAGAGCTTCCATTTTCTAAAAGTAAGGCTAGCAATACGTGCGTGGCATATCTATCTTCAAATATATACAACTATTAGAGAGTTAACATGCTTTTATTTTGTGTCGTTGGCGGGGCGGGATTGCTAATGGCTCTGGTTACGTTTGTAATCTGACACCTCTGGCTCACCATTCATCCATAATACGTCCCCCCCACCCCTCCAACCCACACACACAACATAATCTCATCAAGATCACACGCAACGCGACCACTCGATGTTTCAAGACGTCTGGCTATAATCCACCCTAAAAATGCGAATGAAAAATAGACAGATCAGTTTTCATGCGTGGCGTTTATCTAAAGAACTGAAGCATTGAAAAGCAGTTTGGAGTGAGAATCAAATTTGATGCAAGACTGTTCTGATCTCAAAGGAATAGATAACATTCATAATATCATAATGAATTATCACATGAAATTATTATTATAATTATTCATTTATTTATTTATTTATTTATTTTAGCAAAGTGACGTGGAGGATCAGCTCTAGTTAGCAAGACCTCCTAAGAGAAAAGTATTGAATTATACGAGAAAAACGAGAAACTGATGTCAGCTGGCTCACAGATTATATATAGGGTAGGGAATAGCAAAATGCCACGTTACAATCTTTTCAAAACCAAAGGCTTACGGTACGTACATACAAATATCCTTTTTATAGTGTAGTTCCTAAGTCAAAAATAGAGAAACAGAAAGACAAAGCGTGGCTCCCAAAGGGAACGATAAAACTATCTCATGTGGAACGGACGGTCACAAGAATCCAGAAAAGCGGAGGCAGGGAGAGATCCAAAGCACCGGCCTCAAACATTAACATTGTTTTTAATGAAATGGACGTTACCAACATATTCAAGTGTTCCCTATCAGTTAAAATTCATAAGAACTCCGAAAAGTCGAAGACGTGTTTGGTACTGTCTTTGCTATATACAAACCATAGTGACAGTAACGTAGCTATAAGTTTTCTACCAGAAAAAATCTACAATGATTGCATCCTTAAAGAGATCATCGTAGGTTTGGATTTGATAAGAGATAATCATTATAAACATGGGATCAGAAAGCACTCATGCTCCCCGTCCAAAGTTGGTCAGAATTTTGACTCTGTCTGTCACAAGCAACTTCAAATGTCCCTGAAATTGATACCAGAGGCATGAGCTTCGCGTGTGTGCACGAAGTAATTCCGTCAATACTCAGTGAACACTCCATGTGCACTTTTCGCCGAATAGAATGCTACTGCAATAACCACTTCTCAAAGCGTTGTACACTGAGAGATCGCGATCAAGCAGTCGTTCACAAACAATACTTCATTTCTCTCTGTTTCGGTGTTATGTTAAATGCCGAGCAATAGAGCGGAGTAATCCTTCTCAGCGTTATGGGGGAAATTGTGTCCTGTGCTTTGATGGCGATTTTGCTGGCATCGCAAGCAGAATCACATTAATTCTTGACTTAGTAAAACTCTGACTACGGAGGTAGCTAAAGTTTTCAGTTTGTATTATGCATGCATGTCATACAATAATTCTTGTCAGTCATAAATGTGACGTGATACTATTCATCTGTATCTCAAAAAAAATTCTGTATCTCAAAAAAAAAAAAAAAAACCCAGATTACACAACTTCGTTGAAATAAAAAGAAATCCGGTGTTCAATAGCGTTTGTCTTCCCCGCGGCAGTATTAATCTAAGTGAAAAGTCACTTTTACAGAATTTTCTGTCAGACTCATGGTGATCCTAAGTATTGCATATCCTCAGATATGACCTCCTCGTTGGACGAGTGGTTTACGTACACGCCTAACGATACGGCAGTAGCGAGCTCGACTCCCCGCTCTGCCAACGGGGAATCAGAGGAATTTATTTCAGGTGATTAGAAATTCATTTCTCGATATAATGTGCTTCGGATCCCACAATAAGCTGCTGGTCCCGGTGCTAGGTAACCAATTGGTTCCTACCCACGTAAAAATATCTAATCCTTCGGGTCAGCCCTAGGAAAGCCGTTAATCAGCTCAGTGGTCTGGTTGAAGTAAGATATACTTAACGTATTTCCCTCAAATATTTTGTTTTATAATACAATGTGATATCTGATTTTACAAGGCTACAAAAATATTTATGGGCGCTACAGTCATTTATACAAAGATGCTTCACCGGCTAATTATATATCCATGAGAATTACAGAATAACTAAAGTAAAACTTGTCGCCTGATTAAAAAACGTAAGCTAGAATCAGCATAAGCCGAGAAATCACAGATAAATGAAACAGAGAAGCATCAGAATATAGAAAATAATGTCATATAATTAGTATCCCGAATAATATAATAAACGTTGCATGGAATCAGTGGTTATTCAGCAAGGGGACCATCGGCTTTACGTGACTTCCGAACCACGTCGAGAGCGAACTTCTATCACCAGAAATACACATCTCTCACACCTCAATGGAATCGAACTCGCGGCCACCAAGGTGGCATGCCAACACCATACCGACCACGCCATTGAGGCGCTTTCAACCATTGTGGAACTAAGAAAGAAAGATGGAGAATAAGGTCGTCGTGTAATGAAAGTTAATGCTTCAGAAACATCGGAAATATCTCCAGCTGACAAAAAGGATGAAGATTCGTATACTTAGGAAAAATACTGGATGATGCACTAGTCATTAAGGAGGGCGAGTCCAACCCTTTTACTTAAAACTTCCGATCTTTTCCTCTGATAAGTGGCATATATATATATCTTATATATATATATATATATATATATATATATAAATATATATATATATAAATATATATATGTTATAATATAATATATATATATATATATATATATATATATATATATATATATTTTATATATTATTTATATATATATATATATATTTATATATATATATATATATATATATATACATATATTATGTATATATATATATATATATATATACTATATATATATATATATATACACATATATTGTAGAATATATTTCATTGTAGAATGAAACTGCATTAAATCTGTGCATATTATAGATATAAATATACATGTGTGTATATACATATATACATTGTATGCATTCTTGTGTTAGAATACAGACTATTATATACATATATATATATATATATAATATTATATATATATATATATATATATATATATATATACACGTATATAATAGTCTGTATTCTACACACAAGAATGCATACATTGTATGTATGTATATACATGCATATGCATATGTATATGTTTATATCTGTAATATATACAGATTTAATGTAGTTTCATTCTACGACGACTTCTCGATGATTGGCCAAGGAAAAGACCTTCAGAGATGCACAATGAAATGAGCTAGGTTTTGCTGTTGTCATTCATCTCTGACCTTTCAGAGGTAAGGCGCATGTGGGAGCTTTCAAGATGAAACGTCACAACGTTTCAAAACTGAGATGAGGAAAATACCAGATATTTCATATACAAATCCCAACGCTAAGACAAAAAAAAAAAAAAAAAAAAAAAATTTACTCTCATTAGGCAAACGTAAGCATTCAGTTTGTTTGCATCGAGTTGAATTCAACGGCTTTGCCATTTTTTAAATAAATTATTATTGTTATTATTATTGTTAATAGTAGTAGTAGTAGTAGTAGTAGTAGTAGTAGTAGTAGTAGTAGTAGTAGTAGTAGTAGCATATGGAACAGAAAGCAGAACTACGTGGAAAGAGCCATAAAACTCGAGTTGAATTCTACGACTTTGCCATTTATAAATAAATTAGTTATTACTTCAATTATTAGTATTATAGTTATTCATTAGTTATTAGTAGTAGTAGTAGTAGTAGTAGGTAGTTCTGTAGTTGTAGTTGTAGCAATAGCAGCAGCAGCATATGGAACAGCGAAGCAGAATTACGCAGAAATAGCCATAAGACTACAGATTTTTTTAAATGAAATATGGGAACATAAGACTTGCATTTCATGACAATTCTCGAATTCCAAAGTTTATAAATATATAAACACCCAACTGTCAATTTTCTTCATCAACATAAACAGCCGTACAGTAAGCAGTGAGATTTAAGAATAATGCTTCAGTCTTAAATAATAACCCAACAACTTATATCGGGGACTGAAGAATTACATCTGCCGGGTCATTCAAAACACACTTTCATTTTAAGCCCGATTTGTCCGCAGCGGCTGATGCATTAACTTTTATCTCCTCTCTCTCTCTCTCTCTCTCTCTCTGTGGCGAAATGTTTGATACACTTGACCTTTGCTTCAAAGGGGAAGATTAACGGAATCATTTCCTGCAGCTCTGGAGGGAACGAACCTGTGTTTTGATCTGATTGGAGTAATGACAACACGCTCAGGTTGGATAACGTAACCTCTGGAATTGAGCTATTTTATCGTCACTGAACCTGTTATTTTGGAATGCTTTATTGATACTGAACTCGTTATTTTGGAATGCTTTGTTGATACTGAACTCGTTATTTTGAAATGCGAACTCGTTATTTTGAAATGCTTTGTTGATACTGAACTCGTTATTTTGAAATGCTTTATTGATACTGAACTCGTTATTTTGAAATGCTTTGTTGATACTGAACTCGTTATTTTGGAATGCTTTATTGATACTGAACTCGTTATTTTGGAATGCTTTATTGATACTGAACTCGTTATTTTGGAATGCTTTGTTGATACTGAAACTTCGTTATTTTGAAATGCTTTATTGATACTGAACTCGTTATTTTGAAATGCTTTATTGATACTGAACTCGTTATTTTGAAATGCTTTCTTGATACTGAACTCGTTATTTTGAAATGCTTTATTGATACTGAATTCGTTATTTTGAAATGCTTTATTGATACTGAACTCGTTATTTTGAAATGCTTTGTTGATACTGAACCTGTTATTTTGGAATGCTTTATCGTCACTGAACCTGTTATTTTTGGAATGCGAATGAGATGGTCCTATTGAAATTTCTATTTTGTAATTCAAATGACGTAGACCAATAAGGAGGAGCTTTATCAAGTATAATGATAATGAAATAATTTTGTATTGTAAAGAATGCAATTACTAACGTAATGGAATTAATATTTTAAGATAATAATAATAATAATAATAATAATAATAATAATAATAATAATAATAATAATAATAATAATAATAATAATAAAAGGCACCTTTGTATCAAAATGTTTCATAAGTATCGTGAACACGCTTGGACGAATTGGTTTGTTAACTTATTACGTGAAAAAAAAATTGCATGAATAATGGTAGAATTAACAGCATTATCTAATATTACTAGGATCAGAGCATTTAGATAACTACTGCGAATGGGTATTGTCATATATATATATATATATATATATATATATATATATATCTATATATATATATATATATAAATATGTGTGTGTTGATGTATGTTTCATCTATCTAACTATCTATCTAAAGTGTGTTTACCCGCCGCCTGGCTGTATAATTCAAGATAATAAACCCCCATATAAAAAAGCTAACAAAAGACAGGGTGGCTACTGAAACCTACGGCCGTTAAATTAAGGTTTTTTTATGTTAGCCTTAATTACCATCTCTTTAAAGGAACTTTTTTTTCTTTATTTCACACCGGAGGGATTTGAACATAATTTCCCCATCAGCTTCAAGTTTTTTTTTTTTTTTTTTTTTTTTTTTTTTGTAAGTAACACGTTGTTCTATTTACAGATTTTGTCAAAAGATTTTTTAATAAAAGAAATATTCTCTAGAATAGCTATGCACCTTATATAAGATCATAGTATATATGTATGTATGTATACACACACACACACACACACACACACATATATATATATATATATATATATACTATATATATATATATATATATATATACATTTATTTATTATATATATACTATATATATATATATATATATATATATATATATATATATATATATATATACTATATATATAATATATGCATGTATATATATACTCTACATATAAATTAAGAGGTAGTTTGAGATTAAGGGCTGATTTCCTTACAGATGGGAATCTCTTCGTGGATTATGCCAAGCCAGTTCGGTTGAAATGAGGAAGTACCGCTCATTTCTTCCGTATATGTAATATAATCTATACTATATAAGCTATATCAATAAATTCTCCTAGATTTCATTGACACCAAACTTGATGTCGGAGAGGAGGAGAGAGGAGGAAAGTTATGGAGCGACCAACACTTGTATCATCATTAAATAACTTGCAATTCCAACTCGAAAGTTTATTGTATAGACAAAATGTAAGTTAATTTTAATTTCTAACCATGGTATGATTTATTAGATAAGCCTGTAAATTTATTTGGCCCGATAATGATATAATTAAATCTAAGAGAGACAAAGTCACTTTTAACTGTGGTGTATTTTTTTTTACAAATAACATAGCAGTGCCTAGTCGGTGATAGGTGCCAAACAGTCATAAAAATCATACTATGACGTTAA
>NC_087218.1:12640466-12642966 GCF_015104395.2 Macrobrachium nipponense
ATCTGTTACATAAATAGATATAAAACGAATAAAAATAACTCGTAATTGCCCTTCAACTCCCGGTTTATGTTACAAGAGCTTCGTCCGCAGTGCCCACTTTCAACGACCATCGCTATTCGGAATCACTCAATTCAGTGGGGAAATGATAGCGAATCTTTACTTTTGCAAGGAATACATTGCGTGGCATTTTTCATTTTTTTTATTCATTAAAACGTAAAGTTTCTAGTACAACAGTCACGATATGTATTCAATTCTAATGAAATGTAAACGTCAGTCAGAACTGTTTCGTAAATGTACCATTAATTTATGTACGCTAGTCACATCCTTGGTATTGCTCGTAATTAAAATGATTCAGAACAATTTAATTACCACTGATTAGGAATTTTACCTGTTAAGCTTTGTTAGTAAATCACCGTACCGCTTGGTCACAATATCTCCAGAACGACTATTCCCCCCAAAACTGGAAAGACTTGGCCACCTCCTGTCCTCCCACCTGGAACAGTGGTGGGAAACCTTTCGAGGTCAACCTAAAGGAGAGAGATTTTCTTTATTCAAGGAAAACAGAAATACAATGTTATGAATAAGAATCAAATAATGCTTTTTAGAAGGAATAATAAATGCGAACTCGCGAGGAGTGGTCTGGCTTTTGCACCTGCAGCATCGAAGACGGCAAGTAGGAATGAATAAAATAAGCGAAGAGAGAGAGAGAGAGAGAGAGAGAGAGAGAGAGAGAGAGAGAGAGAGGAGCAAAAAAAGCGCAAATCTAGGGATGACAGCGTGCCGCTGGCCTGTCTGGATGGCTGTCATGCGAGGCATGAAATAATAAAGTCCGGAGAGACTTTGTAATTGGGAAGAAACGGCTTTGTTTTACATATGATACAAAGCGCAGGAATTGGCGGCAACCTACTCATTACGGCTCTAAGTTACAGACTTTGGACACGCTATCCCGGAACGCGTTCGTGAGTTGCCTCTCTCTCTCTCTCTCTCTCTCTCTCTCTCTCTCTCTCTCTCTCTCTCTCTCTCTCTCCTAGCACCTGTATCAAACAGAACGTGGCATGACGTGAAGAGGTGCTGAAGTTGTTATAAGGCTTTCCGCGCGATCTACGTACAAGTTCAAAGAGCTCGCGAGAAGGAGGAGGAGGAGGAGGCCGTGAGTGCGTGCGTGCGTACGTGCGTGCGTTCACGAGCGGCAAGAGTATGCGAATGTTTTGGCTGGTCTGGCGGCGTTTCACAAGGCTCAGTTACCGTCGTGCAGTGGTGGTGTGAAAGTGTCTGTCGCGCGCGCTCCTCCGCCGTCAGCTGTTCGTGGTGCATCGTACAGGGGATTAGAACTGAGAAAATACGTGCGGTTGTAGTAGCATGGAGAATTTAACGAGCGTCACCCTCCGGACCCCTTAGGTAAGTAGAGGATGCACGACAAAGTCTACGGGAACTATTTACCAGATTTAACTTGTGTATTTGTGAAGGCGAGTTCAAATTTGACCACGGTAATATCAGAGATGGAGGTAGAAAGTACGCAATCACACGGAAGGTCCCTTTGAAATATGAAAGAAGCCAATACATCATTTTGATTGAATTATTGAAGTTGCCGACGTGGAAATGGCTGGCAAACGTACTGTTATGTGTTACACAATGGCTTCAAATACATTCAATCTTCAGTCTGCAGAGTTTTATGCAGTCCAATAAAAAATCTCTTGCTAAAAAAAATTTAAATATAGAAAGAACATTTCTCTATTCAATATTATTCATTTTTTCTTAGTAGATAAAAAATACAGTGAATAAAATAATTATTAATACAGTAAACTTGTAATACTCGTATATACACCATATACGTTATGTATAAATATATAGGTACATAGTTACCAACATATACAAGTATATAACAAATACACACACACAAACGTATATATAGTGGATATATATATATATATATATATATATATAGGTATATATATATTATATATATATATATATATATATATATATATATATATATATATATATATATATAATACATATATATATGTGTGTGCGTGTGCGTATGTATATATATATATATATATATATATATATATATATATATATATATATATATATTATATATACGGCCGATAATATGAATAATAAAAAAATTCTTAAAAACAAAAAACAAAAACAACAAGGAAACGAATCAATAAAAACACAGATTTCGTCCCATTAACTCTTAGTTCTCTCTCCCTCTCTCTATTCCATCACCGTTAAAAGATTCTATAAAAAAAAAAATTCTCGCCTGAAGCCGAGAATCTGAAAGCCCTGGATTTCAGAGTATGGGAAAGAACTCACGATTAAATGGCAATTCTGAAGATAAATATGTGATGAGAATGGAATAAAGGGTTTTAAGCCAATAAGTGATGGAATCACATGATTTATATTTACAAATAACTTGTCAATGCTCTCCAAATGTATAGGAGAACGATATAATGGAAGACCTGAAGTAGAAGAAGAAGAAGAAGAGAGAGAG